>NC_133654.1:234827916-235092894 GCF_009905375.1 Apium graveolens | reverse complement strand
TTTTGCTTGAGCAGATCAAAATATTTCTTTTTGTAATCTACTTGGTCAAATTTCTTCTTTTCAGAAGTTGGCTTTCTGCACTCACTTGCAAAGTGTCCACTTATACCACAATTGAAACACTTAAACTTGGATTTGTCCACCATATTCTTATGAGGTTTAGTGGCTCTAGTGTTTTTCTTAAATTTCATCTTTGCAAATCTTCTGGACAGAAATGCAAGATGCTCATCAATACCATCAGAGTCATCTTGGCTAGAGTTGTCTTCATTCTCAGCAACTTGCTCCTTACCCTTGCTTGATTCTGATTTGCTTGTGCCATCTTTGGAGTTTAATGTTGATCTCACAGTTTCTTGTCTGCATTCTTTCTCATTTTCAGCTACCAAGGCAACTGAACCTCCTTTCTTTCTTCCCTTCTCTAATACCTCATCCTGTTCCAGCTCTAGTTCATAAGTCTTCAAGATTCCATATAATCTTTCAAGAGTGAAGTCCTTATAATCTTGAGAGTTTCTCAAGGAGACAGTCATGGGTTTCCATTCCTTTGGAAAGGATCTTAAAAATTTAAGATTTGAATCCTTCACCTGGTACACTCTACCATACAGCTTCGATCCATTCAACAGCTTTTGGAATCTATTGAATGTGTCATTTAAAGATTCATTTTCTTCAAAATGAAAATACTCATACTGTTGAATGAGAAGCTGCATTTTGTTTTCTTTTACTTGTTCTGTACCTTCACACAGTAGCTGAACTGTGTCCCAAACCTCTTTGGCAGTTGTGCAATTTATCACATTATCAAACATATCCTTGTCAAGACCATTAAACGAAATGTTCATAGCCTTCTTATCCTTGTGGACTTCTTCTGTGTCTTCCATTGTCCATTCTGCTCTAGGTTTTAGAATGGATTGACCAACAACAATTGTGGTCGTAGCAACTGTGGCTACTTTGTGGGGAATGTGAGGACCATTCTCAATGCAGTTTACATAACCTTCATCTTGGGAGAGTAGATGAAGGTGCATTTTCACCTTCCAATGGTGATAACTGTCTTTGTCAAGAACTGGGATTTTTACTCCAATATCCTTCTTACTCATCTTTGTTAGTTTCCAAGAACTTTAAACTCTTTGTATGTCAAGAGCCTGCTCTGATACCAATTGTTATTCCTAGTGAACTAACAATGAGATTTACAGAAGGGGGGTTGAATGTAAATCTCAAAACTTTTTCAAGTTTTGAGCAGTTTCAAAGGCTGTATGTTTAAGATAAACAAGTGTGTGAATTGCTTTAAGCTAATACAGACAGATATATATTCAAGCACAAAAGTACAGAACACAACAGACCTTAAAAACTTTTCTGGTGGATTTGTTGTTCCACCAGAGATGGTATTTCAGAAAATCTGTGATTCAAGAAGTTGATCACAGCTGCATCCTAGTACAAACTAGATAATTTTTCTCAAGATTTTTCTAAACAGCTCTGGAAAAATTCTATTCTAATTACTAGCTGCTACTTGGTTTATATAACACCAAGTTTACAAGTGAAGACAAAGATAAAAAGTACAATAATAAAATAAGTTCTCCACTTGTTTCTTCTCCATTTTACTCCAGTGCATTGTTGACTATTGCCTCTTTATACTAGAGTAGAACGACTGCTTTTTCTGATGTTCCTGAAATAGGCTACCACATCTCAATTGTCTCTGTCAACCCATGTGCCTCTGTTTGTAGGTACAACTACCACTTGTCAACTGCTATTTAACAGAACATCCGTTGAAGCCTTCATCCGTTGATGGCTTTATCTGTTGATGTGTTAGCAGTTGAAGCTCTATCCGTTGATGCACTCATCCGTTGAAGGATGTTATCCGTTGAAGCTTTAGAGACATCCGTTGAAGCTTTGTTTCTCATCCGTTGAAGGTCTTTAAGTTATCCGTTGACACCATTTCATTTATACAAAATTACAAAGCATGAGATATTTACAATTGGCCTTCCTATCTGCATATCCTTTAGTAGTCAACATGACTTATAATTTCCCTCAACATTTAAGAATTATATCTCAAATTCAGAGACTGAAATGTGCTACAACACTAGACTTATTTCTAAGTAAAGCTACACCATCAACGGATAGCCAAAGTGGTCTTATCCGTTGAGGCTACAAACACTAGATTTCTACTTAAGTGTTTTGTTAAACATATCATCAAACTAATGCACATATATTCCTAACAGCCTTGTTAATGAGATATCTGTTCTGAGTATAACTTGCAGTGTTGACAGCCTCTTCCCAGAAACTTGTTGGCAATTTGGCATCTTGCAGCATTGTTCTAGCAACTTCAACCAATGTTCTGTTCTTTCTCTCAACTACTCCATTTTGTTGAGGTGTCCCGGCAGCTGAGAACTCTTGAACAATGCCTTTGCCTTTGCAGAATTCACTTAATGTAGCATTTCTGAATTCTGTTCCATTGTCACTTCTCAGTCTTTTCACACAATTGTAATCTTCATCCTATTTTTCTATCTTCTTGATGTGCTCAATTATGATATGTGGAGTTTTATCTTTAGAGTACATGAACTCTACCCAAGTGTATCTTTAGAAATCATCCACCATCACAAGTGCATATCTGTTCCTTGAAATTGATAAGACATTTATTGGCCCAAACAAGTCCATGTGAATAAGCTGCAGGGGTGCACTAATAGAATTCACAGTTTTTGACTTGTGACTAGATCTTTTCATCTTTCCTTTCTAACAAGCTTCACAGACTTCAACTTGAGCAAACTCCAGCTTAGGTATGTCTCTTACTAAATCCTTTTTGACTAAGTTGTTAATTGCCTTGAAATTCAAGTGAGACAGCTTTTTATGACATAGCTTGCTTTGTTCTTCTGATGCCTTGGTGTAGAAGCAGCAAATACCATTCTTATTTGTTGAGTCCAAGTCTGCAACAAACAAGCTTCCTTTCCTTGCTCCTTTCAGAGCAATTTCACCAGTTTTCTTGCTGATAAAGGTGCATTCTTTTTTGTTGAATAAAACTTCAAAGCCTTTTTTCTGCAAATTGGCTAACACTGAGAAGATTCACCTCAAGACCAACTACTAGTGCAACATCATCAATGATAATATTTTCAGAAACAATCTTGCTATATCCCATTGTGAATCCTTTGCTGTTGTCTCCAAAGGACACCAATGGGCCAACTTTCTCCTCAAACTGTGATAACATGGCTGTTGTGCATATGTTGTGTACTTGATGATTTCATAAACAAAACATCCAAGTAGATTTCACTTAGTGAAATGATGTAGCACTCGACGGATAAGAATTATAGTCCCGACGGATAACTTATTATAGTCCCGACGGATAATTAACTTATTATCCATCGAGTGAGTAACTTATGTAATAATAAGTTTGTAGCACAGTTATGTATGCACCTTTGTATAGAATCTGTAGTAGCATATAAGTCATGTTGACTTTAACTAGATATGCATAATAGGTTGATTAATTGTACATAAACGATGTCTTGTAATTCTGCATAAGTGAAATAGAGTCAAGTGCCAAAATAGCTACCGACGGATGATTAACAAAGCCATCGACGGATGATCAAATGACTATCAACGGATGTTTAAAATAGCAGTCGATGGATGATCAATTAAATCATCAAGGGATGTTCTGAAAGTCGATGGATGATCATATGAAGAATTCAAACAGCAGTTGAACAGTGAAAGCTGACACACAGCCATCGAGATGTATACAAACACACTGTGGAAGCCCATTAACTGGGTAATAGAGGACGAAAAGCAGCAAAGCTTAAGACTGTTAGATTTTATATTTGTTCATTCTTTTTGACTTTGTAATCTTGGTATTATATAAACCAAGAGAGTAGCAAATAGAAAAATAACTGAGATAGCTGAGAAACACAAAAACAGAGAAATCTTTGTAAGCAAAATCTTTAGCATTTCCTGTATTCTCAGTAGTTCCATTTGTAAGCAGCTGTGAGCATTTCTGCACACAGAGTCCTCTCGATATATTATATATATCTCTGGTGGAATTGTTTAAATCCACCAGAAAGTTTTTAAAGACTCTTATTTTTAATTACTTATGTTTTGATTCAATTAAGTTCACATTCCGCATTGTGCTAATCAAAACAAATATATTTATAATCGAGTTGAACATTTTTATTTCGAGAAAAAGGTTCAAGAATTCCATTCAACCCCCCTTCTGTAATTCTTGCTATATTGTTAAGGGACTAACAATTGGTATCAGAGCAACCTCTTAATCTACAAAGAGTTTAAAGATCAAAACAATTCAGCAAGATGAACAAGAAAGATGTTGGAGTCAAGATTCCTTTTCTTGATAAAGATAATTACCATCATTGGAAGGTAAAGATGCATCTTCATATGCTTTCTCAAGATGAGGCCTATGTGGATTACATAGAAAGAGGCCCTCATGTTCCAATGAGAGCTGCAACAGTAAATGAGCCATCTGTTCCAAAGCCAAGGCATGAATGGTCTGATCCTGACATTGAACAAGTCAAGAAAGATAAAAAGGCCATGAACATTCTGTTCAATGGTGTTGATGCAGACATGTTTGATAACAACATCAACTGCAAAACTGCCAAGGAAGTTTGGGACACAATACAGATAATTTGTGATGGCACTGAGCAAGTAAGAGAAAATAAAATGCAGCTCCTGATTCAGCAATATGAGCATTTTCACAATGAAGAAAGTGAGTCACTCACTGACATTTTTAGTAGATTCCAAAAACTACTAAATGCTCTTAAGTTGCATGGAAGAGTCTATCAGACTAAAGACTCCAATCTGAAATTTCTCAGATCTCTTCCAAAGGAATGGAAACCAATGACAGTCTCATTGAGAAACTCACGAGATTATAAGGAGTTTACTTTGGAGAGACTTTATGGCATTATGAAGACCTATGAGCTTGAGATAGAGCAGGATGAAAGAATGGAGAGAGGAAAGAAGAAAGGAGGATCCATTACACTTGTTGCTGATCTGGAAAAGGAGAAGGAAGTGAAGATGGAAGCTGTAGAATCAACTTCAAAGATCTGTGAGAATAAGGGTAAGGGGCTAGCTGCAGAAAGTGAAGATTCATTGATCCAAGATGACATGAAGGACATTGATGAGCACCTAGCATTTCTTTCAAGAAGATTTGCCAAGCTCAAGTTCAAGAAGAACTTTGGAGCAGCCAAACCAAATAGAAACATGGTGGATAAGTCAAAATTCAAATGTTTCAAATGTGGCTTGGCAGGGCATTTTGCAAATGAGTGTAGAAAGTCAGATTCCAGTAAGAAAAGGTTTGAGTCTGTGGATTATAAGCAAAAATACTTTGATCTACTCAAACAGAAGGAAAGGGCTTTTATTACACAAGAGAATGACTGGGCAGCTGATGGTTTGGGTGAAGATGAAGATGTCAGCTATGTCAATCTAGCCCTGATGGCCAAGTCTGATGAAACAGAGACAAGTTCCTCAAGCAATTAGGTAATCACTACAAACCTTGCACATTTATCTAAAGCTGAGTGCAATGATGCAATAAATGACATGTCTACAGAATTGTATCATTTGCGTGTTACACTTAAGTCTCTCACTAAAGAAAATGCTAAAATCAAAGAAAACAACTTGTTTTTAAGTGAGAGGAATAATGTGCTTGAGTCTCAGTTTGTTGAGTTTGAGAAACTAAAAATTGAGTGTAAGATTGCCAAGGAGGAATTAACTGAGTCCTTGAAAAAGAAAGAAATTTTGAAGAAGCAGCTCGAGCGTGAACAAGAGGTGATTAAAGCATGGAAAACATCCAGGGATGTTCATGCTCAAATCACTAAAGTTCAAGGAATTGAGTCTTTTTGTCATGAAGCCTGGAAAAAGAATAAAGAGAAACTAGAACCTATTTTGGTAGATGGGTTGCTGACAGATGTAGACTCGACGGATGATGAGGACTATCCGTCGGATAACAAAAAGTGTTATCCGTCGAATGATAAAAATCGTCATCCGTCGGCTGTAAGCAAACCCATTAGCAAAGCCAAATTAATCAAGCTAAATGATAAGTATGGGTCTGTTTCCAAGAACTTTGTTTCAGGAGAGTCAAGTCAAGCTAAGAAAGGGAAAAAGGCAAATGTTGGTCACATGACTGTCAAACAGTTAAGTGACAGACTTGAGAAAATAGAGGTAAAAACAGATACTAAAAAGAAGAACAATAGGAATGGTAAAGTAGGGATTAACAAACACAATAACTACACACCTGATAAATATGCCCCTAGAAAAATCTGTGTCAAGTGTGGTAGTGTAACTCATTTATCTGTTAATTGCAAATCTGCCATGCCTACTCCCATGTCTGTTCAGCCTCAATTTCCTAACATGAATGCCATGCCTCCCATGCCTGTTAATGCTATGCCTACACAGAACATAAATGCACAGTTTGCTAATATGCCATTTGCACCTAATCCATATTATGCTGCATACAATATGCCTCAAATGCCATTTAACATGCCTTATTGGAATAACATGTTTGTACCAAGCATGTCATTTCCTGTTAGCCATAATATGCATGATAATTATGTTGCATTAAATGGTTTCAAAGGCCCAACCCAAATGACTAAGGAAGAATCTGAAATTCCTAAGTCAAAAGAGTTAAGACCTAAGAAACAGAAGAAGAAAGCTAACAAGGCAGGACCCAAGGAAACTTGGGTACCAAAATCAACTTGATTAGATTTTGATGTGTGCAGGGAAACAGAAAGAATCTTTGGTACTTGGATAGTGGCTGTTCAAGACACATGACTGGTGTATCTACCCTGCTCACAGAGTTTAAGGAAAGAGCTGGCCCAAGTATTACTTTTGGAGATGACAGCAAAGGTTATACTGTGGGATATGGCTTAATTTCAAAGGACAATGTCATCATTGAAGAGGTTGCCTTACTTTTGGAGATGACAACAAAGTGGTTCTCACTGGTGTGAGAAGAGGAAATGTGTACCTAGCTGACTTCAACTCAACTAAAGCAGAATCTGTAACTTGTCTTCTCAGTAAAGCAAGTCAAGATGAAAGTTGGCTATGGTACAAGAAGCTATCCCATTTAAACTTCAAGACCATGAATGAGCTGGTAAAGAAAGAACTAGTAAGAGGCATTCCTCTAGTGGAGTTTACAAAGGATGGACTGTGTGATGCCTGCCAAAAAGGGAAGCAGATCAAAGCATCATTCAGGAAGAAACTTGATTCAGCAATTGAAGAGCCTCTGCAACTGCTCCATATGGATCTGTTTGGACCAGTCAATGTCTTGTCAATCTCAAAGAAAAGATTTTGCCTAGTAATTGTAGATGATTTTTCAAAGTTCTCTTGGACATATTTCCTAAAGTCTAAAGATGAGACTAGTGAAATCATCATCAATCACATAAGGCAAGTTAACAATCATCCTGATTTTAAAGTTAGAAGAATCAGGAGTGACAATGGAACTGAGTTCAAGAACTATGTCATGAGAGCATTTTGTGAGGAAAATGGAATCTTACATGAGTTCTCAGCAGCAAGGACTCCTCAACAGAATGTAGTAGTGGAAAGGAAGAACATATCACTTATTGAAGCTGCAAGGACAATGCTTGAAGAATTAAAATTACCAACATATTTCTGGGCTGAAGCTGTAAACACTGCATGCTACACTCAGAACATCTCTCTGATTAATCAAGCAAGATGCATGACTCCTTATCAATTGTTCAAGAACAAGAAGCCAACTCTAAATTTTCTTCATATCTTTGGCTGTAAATGCTATATTCTGAGAAATCAAACTGATCAAAATGGGAAGTTTGATGCTAAAGTAGATGAAGGAATTTTTGTTGGATATGCTGTTGATAAAGCATATAGAGTCTACAATCTAAGAACCAACATTGTTGTGGAATCTATACATATTGTGTTTGATGATAAAAAGATTGAAGGACTGAAAGATGGAGATTATCATGAGAGCCTCAAATTCGATAATGTTGAGATGGTCAGTGATGAAAGTGATGATGAGAGTGATCAAGAAACAGTGTCTAAGGATAATGCAGACAAATCTACCACTAATGAAGCACAAAACTCAACATCCGTCGAGTTACATAATGCTTCATCCGTTGGAAGGCAATCTGTGTTATCCGTCGGTAGACAACCTGCCTCATCCGTCGGTACTCAAAATTCACCATCCGTCGGGTTATCAAAAGGAGCAGGAATCAAGGCAGATCACCCATAGAAAGTACCCCTTTCTCAAATCAAAGATTCACAAACTCAGGGGGAATTTCTAGCAATCAAAACTCAATCACACATCAAGAAAACATTGAGGTCTCTTCATCTAGAGCTAATCTACCACAACCAAGGAAATGGACAAAAGATCACCCCTTTGAACTGATTATTGGTGATGTTTCTTCTAGAGTTCAAACAAGAAGAGCAACTCAGGAAGAATGTCTATACAACAACTTTCTGTCAAAGGAAGAACCAAAGAAGGTAGAAGAAGCTTTGTTAGATCTTGATTGGATTTTAGCCATGCAGGAGGAGCTAAACCAATTTGAAAGGAATAAAGTATGGAAGCTGGTACCCAAGCCTAAAGGAAAGAATCCAATAGACACCAAATGGGTATTCAGAAACAAGTTGGATGAAAATGGCATAGTAGTAAGGAACAAAGCCAGATTGGTTGCTAAAGGCTATTGTCAGCAAGAAGGAATAGATTTTGATGAAACTTTTGCTCCTGTTGTAAGACTTGAAGCCATCAGAATCTTCTTAGCCTATGCATCCCATGCCAATTTCAAGGTCTATCAAATGGATGTCAAAAGTGCCTTTCTGAATGGAGATTTGGAGGAAGAAGTGTATGTCAGTCAACCTCCTGGCTTTGAAGATCCAAATTTTCCAGAGTATGTCTATTATCTACTGAAAGCACTTTATGGACTGAAGCAAGCACCTAGAGCCTGGTATGACACTTTATCAAAGTTCCTTTTGGAAAATCACTTTACAAGAGGTACTGTAGATAAAACTTAATTTTTCAGAAATGTTAATGGCTCTAGCATACTTGTTCAAATTTATGTAGATGATATTATTTTTGGCTCTATAGATGAGAAACTTTGTAAAAAGTTTTCCAAACTGATGCAGAGTAAGTATGAAATGAGTATGATGGGAGAACTAACTTACTTTCTTGGTTTACAAGTTAAACAAGTTAGTGATGGAATATTCATTAGTCAAACTAAATATATTTTTGATCTTTTAAAGAAGTTTGATCTAATGGATTGCACATCTGCAAAAACTCCCATGGCCACTGCAACTAAGCTTGAATTAAACACTACTGAAAAGTCTGTGGATATTTCAAGCTATAGAGGCATGATTGGCTCACTTCTGTACTTAACAGCTAGTAGGCCAGATATAATGTTTGCTACATGTTTATGCGCTAGATTTTAGGCTGATTCTAGAGACTCTCACTTGATAGCTATTAAGAGAATTTTCAGATTTCTCAAGGGAACACCAAAACTTGGCATTTGGTACCCTAGAGACTCTGGTTTTGATCTAACTGGTTATTCAGATGCAAATTATGCAGGGTGCAGAATTGAAAAAAAGAGCACAACAGGAACCTGTCAATTTTTAGGAGACAAGCTTGTGTCCTGGTTCAGTAAAAAGCAAAATTCAGTTTCTACTTCTACAGTTGAAGCTGAATATATTGCTGCTGGCAGTTGCTGTGCACAGATTTTATGGATGAAAAATCAATTGCTAGACTATGGTTTGCAAGTTGAAAGGATTCCTATTTTCTGTGATAACACAAGTGCAATTGCCATCACTGAAAATCCAGTTCAACATTCAAGGACAAAGCACATAGACATCAAGTACCATTTCATAAGGGAACATGTAATGAATGGTACTGTAGAGTTACATTTTGTTCCAAGTGAGAAGCAACTTGCAGATATCTTTACCAAACCACTAGATGAATCCACCTTTTCAAGGTTGGTAAGTGAGTTAGGTATGCTTAATTACTCTTGAATTTATCTGAGTTATTTTGCAAGTTGAAATGTAGCCAGAAATTTAACTGATTTTTAGTCATAGATGAAATTTTGGCTAAGTCAACATCTCGACGGACGACCATTATTCATCGAGTTGAGTCATCCGTCGATATACTATGTGCAAATAAAAATCAATTACTTTTTTGGAATCTTTTAAAACTCGACGGATAACAGTTTATCCTCATCCGTCAAATTGTCTAAATCTTAACCGTTAATTCCCTGAACATTATCCATCGAATATACTTACAGTTTGTAAGTATTACACGACGGATAATGGGTGGAATTTTTACAGTTTATTTTTAAACGGCTATTTTAGGCAATTTCTATTGGGCAATTTACTTTTCTTTATTATTTTCATCCATTGTTTTTGAGATAATATAAAAGCTTATTTCATTCCAATTATTTTCTTTTATCATTCTCAAATTCAACTGCTTTTATTTTATTTTCTCTCAAGCAAATATCCTCTTTCTCTTCAAGCTTTCATTCTCTAACAATGGCACCTGTAGTAAAGATCATGTCTCAGATTGGGTTCATTTATGAGAAGAACAACTTCACTGCTTTGGTCAATAAGGGTATTCAGCAATCAGAAGACTATCACAAGATGATAGACTTCGTGAAGAACTGCAAGTTAAGTTATGCCATGCTTGAAGCACCCACAATTTACTGTGAAGTTGTTGAAGAGATGTGGACCACTGCAATCTACAACTCTACTGACAAAACCATCACTATAACTATCAAAGGTAATGAGTTCTGTATCAATAGTGATGTGATAAAAGCATGTTTCAAAATTCCTGATGATAATGTAACTTCACCATACACTGACACCAATATTATCTATATGCTTAATTCCATGCATTATGCACTTTCTACTACTAAGCTAAGTGAGATTAGAAGATTAGGTCTTAGGAAGGAATGGAGTTTCATGTGCGATGTTGTGACTAAAGTTTTCTCTGGAAAAGTCAGTAATTTTGATTCTGTGAACATTTCCATGCTTAACATGCTATACATGATAGTTACAGATAAATTTTACAATTTCAGTGACCTTGTCTTATATGAGTTAGGTTTTAAATTAGGTGAGTTAGCCAAAAGGGGAAAGAATGTATAATATGCTAGATTTTTCATGATATTGGCTAACCATCCTTGTCAAGAGATTGTACTTGTGAACCCAAACAACAAATTAGCTTGTTGGGTTCAAGAGAGAAGAATCATTGCAGATTTGAACAGAGCCAACCATCATAGGGATGTGCCAATGTTCTACTTTCCTGTAATGCAGACACCTCAGGTAAGTGAGGTAAGTTCATCCATACCCTCAACTATTCCAATCTCCTCAATTTCTTTGAGTTCAAGAGTAGCTATGACAACTGTGACAATGACCGAACAATTGCCTACCAAAGCTGCCAAATCAACTATAATTTCTAAATCCAAGTCAAAGAAAATCCCCTCTGGTATCTCTCAAAAGGTACCGGTTGAAAAATCTACCAAAGTCAAAGAGGGGAGTGTGAAGGAGGGTCAGTTAGGTGAGGGAAGGGGTGAACATCAAAGAAACCCCAAGGATAAGGTTGGAGAGTTGAGTGAATCCCAGCCTAGCCATACTGCAGTTTCCCAACAAACTGCAGTGCTTAAAAAGGACAAAAGCTCACTTCTAGCTGCATCCTCCCAAAAGGATGTGGCTATTGAACAAAGCTCTCAGCCAAGAGCTCAGGCCAAAAGGGTTAGGGACACAAGCTCACCCCAAACTTACACAAGAAAGAAGAAATCCAAAACAACTGGGGATGCACAGGGCACACACACAATGCAAACTGGTGCTAAAGACACAGTCCCTGCACTTTCTCAAATTCAGATTGATGTGGTTCCAATAAATGTGGAGTCACATCCAAAATCTCTTATACTAGAAGCCTCTGAAACACCATACTCACCAACAAACTCTCTGGAAGTGGATATGATAAACACTTCATTTCCTGATTCCCCTTCTTTAACTCTGTTGGGGAAGCCAAAATCTAGTGCAAGTGAGCATCATCTTTTAGATGATTTGTTGGCTCACTTGCCAATTCTTTCAGATACTATTGTGACATCTGTGCCTCAAATAACTTCAATCAACACAGAGTCAACAATAGTTTCTCTTCCCACCTCATTCATTTCTACTCTCTCGATGGATATTGCTCATCTGTCGAGTAGTGATTGTATCCTGACGGATAAGCTTAACAACAGTTATCCGTCGGATAGCTTTACCTCTCACCCGATGGATATCACTTATCTGTCGAGTGTCTCTGCACAACTTCAAACTTCAATTATTTCTAGTGCAGAAGACTTAGTGGTAATACAGTCACTCTTAGGACTGAGAGAGGAGAGTGCATTGAGTGAGAGGCTGGGTTGCTCTCAGGAAAAAGGAGAGGAAAAGAGTGAATCTCAGCAATCCTTTTATTCAGGATTGGCAAAAGTGAGTGAGAGGAGTCCCACCTTAGTAGGTGAAGGTGAGGGTGTGAGGGTGGGGAGCCAGGGTGAGACCCTGATGCAACAAAAGAGAGATTATGAGAGAAAGGCAGGTACAGGAGAAATAAGGATGGATCTAGCCATTGCTAGCGAGTCAATGATTGTGGATGATGCTGAAAAGGGAAGACAATTTCAGCAACATTACAAAGCAAAAATTGATAACATTTCCTTGGATCCTGACACTTTTACTCATCCTCTGTCAGCCTATCAATTGTTGGCTGCTCAGGGCAATGTGGAGGCAGAACAGACTTTAAATTTAGTACACACCTCAGAATCTCTTCAAAGAGATAAAACTGCTGTCAATAGGATGCCTTCTCAAGCTGGTGAGCCATCTGAAGAATTTGGAGTAAATTCTAATGATGATGACTCTGTTTCTTTGGATGGAAGCATGAACTTAGGGGGAGATGAAGGCCCAAGTTCTGTTTTAAATTTACCTGGATGGGCATGGACAAAGGAATTTACACCAGGACAATTTGATGTATCTTTGGTCAAGCAAGTAATGGCTATTCAAAAGGCCCTTCAGGAAACTTCAGATGCTGGTACCAAGGCTATTCTTCAAGCTCACCTAGACTCTTTACATATCATGAAGATCCAGCACTTAAGATAGAATATGAGTGTGGATGAACTAAAAAGAGATATAGCTGACTTGAAGACATACAATTCTGAGAAGCTGGATTCAGTAATGCCATATGGTACCATGCAAGATCTACTACTAAGATTGAGGAGAGAATCAGATTCTGAAAAGAAGCCAGCCAAGCTGGAAAACAGAGTTCAAGTTATTGAGAATTCAGTGGCTATCCTTCTTCAAAATCAACAGACTCAGACAAATCTTCTCATGCAACTGGCTAAAGCACAAGGCCTAACTCCTCAACTTGATGATAACAAAAAGGGGGAGAGAGAATCAAGTTAGGGGGAGAAGGACCAATTGAGGGGGAGAAACTTCAAGTACAAATCAGCAAAGTAATTGTACCTTCAATTACAGTCTCCAAGCCAATAGTTGCAGATGGTATAGATCTAATTAAAGCAGCAGCAGCAAATTTGAAAGTTGCTGAAAAAGGAAAGTTGAGTTTGATCAACTGGAATAAGATTGATGAGGAGATACAGAAAAAGTTTGAACTAGTCAAGGAGCCAGTTCAGTCAGCCATCCATCACTCTCATGTCAAGCCAATCAGTGTGAATGAGATGAGCATGAACTATCTCGAAAAAGGACAATCTTCCTGCATCAAGTCTACAAAGGCTGAAACAATTCTTAAACCAAGGGCAAATTATCCAAAGTCATCTTGGAAGAACCCTATGGACACTGTGTATGAGACACCCAAGCCTGATGAAAAGAAGCTTCTGTCAAGATCTATTGTCTTCTATAAAGATCCAGCTGATTCAGCTTCAAAAAGGTGAATTGCTAAGATATTCAGAAATGGAAAGGAAATTTGTGTGGTAGCTGGACATCCACAATTTGCTCAAGCAAAGAAAGAAGAAAAAGCCAGATTAAAGCAGGAAAAGAGGCAAGCTGCTCTAGATGCAAAGAAATCTAAACAAAAGAAAGAACAGATTGCTATCTTGGCCAAGCTTCAGGCTGTGAATTCTTCTCAACAAATTCCCTCTCAACCATCTGAAGCTGCTGAATCAAAGAAGAAGATTGAAGAACAGAAGAAATCCCCAAGAAAGAAAGAATTGGCTAGAAGAACAAAAAGGAAACTGGATGTTGTTGACAAGGAATTGGAAGATCAATTTTCTAAGGAATCCACTCAAGCTACAACTCAAGCATCAAAGCCCTCTGTGGTATTTGAAGACATAAGGGTGGTGGATCCCTACAGGAACATACATGGTGAACTTATTGTGCCAAAGGATGAGCCAATAGAGTGGGATAAAATACCAATTCCTAACTTCAACTTACCAATCCTTAGCAAGCCAAAAAGGACAAAGTCAAGGGCAGTCAAGAAAGTGAAGTTGTCACCTCTCAAATCTAAGTCAGTAGTTAAAGCTCAACCTAAGGTCAACAGGGGAGACTACTTGTACTTGTGTGACATCAAAGAATTTTCAGATCTAAATCTTTATCTGGATGAACTGGATGAAGTAAGGGCAATTGATGCATACATAAACCTACCTGAAAGGTTGGTGTTCAAGTACAAAGGAGGAAGGGAGATTCAGTGGCCACTTCACAGGATTCTTCAAGAATGCCAAGCTGTGCTGATTAAAGTCTATTCATCCTTCAAGAAAAACTTTGGGTTCAATGTAACTGCAAGAAGACTAGTATTGAAGAAGATTGAAGAGCTGAGGAGTGTTAGAGCTAAAGATGCACTCCCAAAGACTCTAATCATCCTATACACAGGGAGAAGAGTGCATCTAAGGCCCTACTGGCTGATGGAATTCATGGATGACAAGGGTGTAAGAAGATTCTTCAGATTAGAAGACCAATTGAGTATCTCTAGCAATGAGACTCTCTTGGAAATGCAAGAAAAGCTAGATCTCTCAGAATCTGATGAACTAGAATTCCATAGGCAGCTCCAGAATCAAATTGAAAAAAATAACAGAAAGCTTGGGAGAAGATCCAGACCTTCAAGGAACTAGAAAAATCAGCTCAGGCTAGAGGAGCATCTTGAATTGACTGTGAGCCAAACCTTGCACATTTTAATTAATTGAAGCACTTTCAGTTTTATCTACTTATCTTTAAAAATATATGTTCAGGATGTTTTGTTATCATCAAGTATCTCTTAATTTATGGCTACAATTCCAGTAGACATAAATTGGGGGAGATTGTTGTGCATATGTTGTGTACTTGATGATTTCATAAATAAAACATCTAAGTAGATTTTACTTAGTGAAATGATGTAGCACTCGACGGATAAGAATTATAGTCCCGACGGATAACTCATTATAGTCCCGACGGATAATTAACTTATTATCCATCGAGTGAGTAGCTTATGTAATAATAAGTTTGTAGCACAGTTATGTATGCACCTTTGTATAGAATCTGTAGTAGCATATAAGTCATGTTGACTTTAACTAGATATGCAGAATAGGTTGATTAATTGTACATAAATGATGTCTTGTAATTCTGCATAAGTGAAATAGAGTCAAGTGCCAAAATAGCTACCGACGGATGATTAACAAAGCCATCGACGGATCAAATGACTATCAATGGATATTTAAAATAGCAGTCGATGGATGATCAATTAAATCATCAACGGATGTTCTGAAAGTCGACGGATGATCATATGAAGAATTCAAACAGCAGTTGAACAGTGAAAGCTGACACACAGCCGTCGAGATGTATACAAACACACTGTGGAAGCCCATTAACTGGGTAATATAGGACGAAAAGCAGCAAAGCTTAAGACTGTTAAATTTTATATTTGTTCAGTCTTTTGACTTTGTAATCTTGGTATTATATAAACCAAGAGAGTAGCAAATAGAAAAATAACTGAGATAGCTGAGAAACACAAAAATAGAGAAATCTTTGTAAGCAAAATCTTTAGCATTTCCTGTATTCTCAGTAGTTCCATTTGTAAGCAGTTGTGAGCATTTCTGCACACAGAGTCCTCTCGATATATTATATATATCTCTGGTTGAATTGTTTAAATCCACCAGAAAGTTTTTAAAGACTCTTGTTTTTAATTACTTATGTTTTGATTCAGTTAAGTTCACATTCCGCATTGTGCTAATCAAAACAAATATATTTATAATCGAGTTGAACATTTTTATTTTGAGAAAAAGGTTCAAGAATTCCATTCAACCCCTCTTTTGTAATTCTTGCTATATTGTTAAGGGACTAACAAGGGCCTTATCACCTGTCATATGTCTGGAACATCCACTGTCAATGATCCAGATGACTTTCTTCACTTTGCCCTGCACACAATGAGATTCAGGTGTGTTTAGTGACCCAAGTAGTGTTGGGTACTTTCTTCTTGTTAACTGATTTAGTAGAAGTAGAGTGATTTATTTCAGATAAAATAGAAATCAATGATTGTTGTGCACTATCCCTTTCTGATGTAGACTCAATTTTTGATTCTTTAAGATCTACTCTCAGTTTGTGGCAACTCTTCATCACTTTCAAGTTGCAAGGGATGCAGTCAAACTTATCACATAATGAGTAGGGATCATTTAAATCCGCTTCATTGTATTTGCAAGCTCCTTCTGTTGGCTTACTAACACTCTTTTTACAAAGGTAAGTTAGATGATTTGTAGAACCACATTTTCCACACTTCTTACCGGGAACATCTGCAACATAGGCCAGATTATTGCTTTTGGTTATCCCCTTTCTCCCATTTCTATTTTTCTTCTTCTTTCTTGCATCTTCAATCTTGGTTTCTTTGACATGAGTCTTGGTACTTTGATTGTCCATAAGATTTTCTTCAGCCTTTGAAGATTGAGTTGAACTTGCATTTTTCTTTTCATTGTCCTCATCTACAATTTCTTGCTTGATGATCAATTCTTCTTCACTGAAGTTTACTTCACAAATCTTAAACACCGGTGACCTAACATTTCTCAGCATTGCTGGAACATTTTCACTCTTTATTGCTTTTCTTTTGTCACCTGTGTTTTTCTTTTTGCTGTTTAAGGCATCATAATCAAGACCAATAGCAATGTTTGCACATGGTTTATTTTTCTCATAGTACTGATCAACCAATTCAGTTGCATTCTTGAAGGACTTCAACTTTACTTCACTTTTCTCCAGTTTCTCAAATAGCCATTTTCTTGTTTCAAGGCTTCAAGCTCCACTATCAACAACTCAGCTTCTTGTTTTTCACTTTCAAGCTTCTCATTTAACTTTGTTAATCTGCTAACTTCTTCATTAGCAGCAACCATGCTTGTATGAATGTGAAATATTTCTGTGCTCATCTTTTCAACAGTTTCTTTATATTGATTCATATTTAAATCAGTGGAGGTAAGAGTTGATACCTGTGATTTAGATGAGGATGATTCTCCTTGCTCCAAGGTCATGAGTGCATAGTTTCCAAGTTCTTCATCTTCATCATTTTCAGAGTCATCCCAACTTTTACCTTCTGCAATATAAGCTTTGCTTTGCTGTTTCTTCAGAAGAGCTTCATACTTTGCTTCAAGTTCAAGATAAGCCTTATCTTTCTTTGCCTTATTGGGTTTCCTGCATTCTGTAGCAAAGTGGCCTAGTTCATCACAACTGAAGCACCTTATATTAGATCTGTCGACAGATCCAGTTTTGTAACCACTCTTGCTATCAGAATCATTCTTCCCTTTTTCCTTCCAGCTGCTATCTTTGTTAAAAGAATGTCCTTTACTTTTGAAGTATCTTGGCTTCCTTACTCTAATGTTAGAGAATTTTCTAGCCAGATAGGCCATTGACTGATCTAGCTCATCCAGTTCATCAAGAGTATAGAACTCATCCTTTTCCAATTCCTGAATGACTTGTTCCTGTGAATCAATTTTTCTCTGCTCACTTGTTGAGGCAACTGAAATATGAGATCTTGGTTCATCATTAGATGTTTGACCTCCATTTACTATTAAAGCACTTGAGCCATCTACAACATGTCCTTGGCCAGATCTCAATGATTGCCTTTGAATCATCTATAGTTCATATGTTTCAAGAATTCCATATAGAACTTCCAGAGTTATTCTGCTTAAATCTCTTCCTTCCCTGATTGCTGAGATTTTCTGTTCCAAATGATCAGTAAGAGTAAGCAAGAACTTTAGATTCACCTCTTCAGCTTCATAGTATTTGTCATGAAGCTGCAAGTCATTTATCAACTTATTGAATCTTTCAAACACATCTGTAATGCTTTCCTTAGGCTTAGCCATGAAACCCTTATACTGTGAAATTAATATCCTTTTTTGATTAGATCTAACCTTCTCAGTCCCTTCACAGAGTATTTCAATCTTTTCCCATATTTGCTTGGCAGTGTCAAAATTAACAATATTGTTGTATATCACATTTTCAAGTGAATCAATCAATATCAATTGCAAGCTACTATCCAGGGAGGCTTTCTCCTTTTCAGGGTCAGAATACTCAGCTGAATCTTTGGGAGCATAATGAGCTGGTATGACCATATCTCCATCTGTAGATTCCTTAACTCTTACCATAGGAATGAAAGGTCCATTCTTGAGGATCTGAATATAGAATGGATTGGCCATCTTGATAAACAACATCATTTTCTTTTTCCAAAGAGTGTAGTTAGCTTTTTCAAAGGTAGGAATTTTGATACTACTGATTTTTTATGTATTCATTCTTCCAAGATCTTGAATCTATTTACTTTCAAATTTTGCTTTGATACCACTTGTTAGGTAATGAATCACACACAGAGAGGGGGTGAATGTATTTTTCTGATTTTAGGCTTTTTTTGAAAGTTAATGGTTGAACAAAGTAAATTAAATCTTGTATAGAAAAGTGTTCATGCAGAATTTAAACTTGCAGAAAATAAAGAACACAAATCTTCAAAACTCAATTAATTTTTATATTAAAAATTAAGACTGTTTTGCTACAAAATTTCTAAGCTCTTTGATGTTAAAGAGCTTAGCTTCTTCTTGAGAGTGATACAAGAGATTTGATTTAAATTGTTATATCTAACTAGAGGACCAGTGTTAACTTTATAACTCAGTTAACTGCTGGTTTACAGAGTGGATAATAAACATACTATTAGCTTTTCTAAACTCTCGCTTGTCATTTCTATTTATAGAAAAACAAATCTTCCATTTCTAGCTTAGCATATCTTTAGCATCCCGTGTTTACTTTAATCTTCCTCTGTCAATTAATCTTTGCCATTGATCTTGCACACTCTTCAAGCTGCTTTTTGTAGACTTGTCAATCCAGCTGTTGGATTGTTTGTTGATTGTTTATCTTGGATATTGAACTGATCTGCAATTCTGTACTTTGAGATTATACTTCTCCGGTTTGAATTAATAGAACACTTGATATCTCGATAAGTACATAGGCTTATCGAGATCTCTAGCACTCCATATTGAGTTTGACTTGTAGAGGTCTTCAGCTTGTCGAGATCTCTAGTCTTCATATCTTCACTTTGACTTATCGATAACTCTGAGTTCTCTAGTGAAGGAAAAACTTGTCGATATCTCCAATCTTCAGTTCTTTAAGTTGGCTTGCCGATATCTTTTTGAGTTCTCGAGTAGCTTTCCTGACTTCTCCACTCCCGGTGGATATTGCTCATCCGTCGAGTAGATATATAGCTCATCCATCGAGTAAATATTGCTCATCCGTCGAGTAGATATTGCTCATCCCTCGAGTAGATATTGCTCATCCGTCAAGTAGATATTGCTCATCCATCGAGTAGATATTGCTTATCCGTTGGTACTCTCTGGAGTTCTCGAATGACTTCTCCATAACATTAAATCTGTGACTTGTAGAGATCTTGACTTAAGCTTCTTCAAAATTCTTCTGAGGCATGCTCTTCTTGATCTTCTTCCAGATAGAATCCTTAGGTTTGATACTGTTTTAGGAAAAAGACTCCAGTCTGCTCCTTTGTATTTTTACAGACTTTAATTGTTACAAGTACAAAATACAAATTTAGATAACCATAAAACTTACTTAGGGTTGACCCCAAGCTTAACAGATTACTGAAAATAACTGTTCATTAATCTTCTACTCAGATCAGATGTCCATTTGATTTGCTTCATTCTATGATCATAGATGCTAATGACATTGTTAGCTCCAGTAATCTTTGACATCATCTATTATATATTACATTCTACAATGAGGTTGTTTTTTGAGGAAAATGGAATCATGTATGAGTTTTCAGCTCCAAGGACACCACAACAAAATGGAGTAGTTGAGAGAAAGAACATGTCATTAATTGAAGCTGCAAGAACTATGCTGGAAGAATCAAAGTTACCAACCTATTTTTGGCTGAGGCTGTCAACAATGCATGTTACACTCAGAATATTTCTTTGATTAATCAAGCCAAAGGCATGACTCCTTATCAATTGTTTAATAAAAGGAAGCCAACATTGAACTTTATTCATGTTTTTGGATGGAAGTGCTAAATTATAAAGGAATCAAGCTGACCAACATGGAAAGTTTGATGCAAAAGATAATGAAGGTATCTGTGTTGGATATGCTATTGGAAAAGCATATAGAGTCTACAATATGAGAACCAACATTGTTATGAAATATGTACATGTTGTGTTTGATGATAAAAATATTGAAGGACTGGAAGATGAAGGTTTCTATGAAAGCCTCAAATTTGAATAATGTTGAGATGTACTGTGATGACAGTGATGATGAACGTGGTCTAGAAGGAATGACAAAAAGATGTTCAAACTTGTCATTAAATGAAGCAACTACAGTTGATGCACAGAATGTTGCATTTGTTGAAAGATAAAGTGCATCATCCGTTAAAAGACAAAGTGCATCATCCGTTGAAAGACAAAATGCATCATCCGTTGAAAAACAGAATACAACATCCGTTGATGATTATTCTTCAATAAGCGTTGAAGGTCATTCTAGATTACTGTTTGATAGAACTCAATCTTCAAATAAAAGATCCACTAACTCAGGGGGAGTATCATCTAGTCAGCACTCAATCACACATCAAGACACCAAGAGTCACCTATTTGAACTGATCATTGGTGATGTAACATCTAGAGTGAAAACAAGGAGAGTAACTCAAGATGAACGTCTGTACAGTAGCTTGCGATCACAGGAAGAACCAAAGAGAATAGAAGAGGCTCTAATGGATCCAGATTGGGTTTTATCTATGCAGGAAGAGCTAAACCAATTTGAAAAAAACAAAGTATAGAAGCTGGTACCCAAACCTAAAAACAAGAATTATATTGATACTAAGTGGGTATTCATAAATAAGATGGATGAAAATGGCATAATTATAAGGAACAAAGCTAGATTGGTTGCAAAAGGACACTCTCAGCAAGAGAAAATAGATTTTGATGAGACATTTGCTCCAGTTGCAAGACTTGAAGCTATCGGAATCTTTCTACCATATGCAGCCCATGCCAATTTCAAAGTCTATCAGATAGAGGTAAAAAGTGCCTTTCTGAATGGAGAATTGGAGGAGGAAGTCTATGTTAGTCAACCTCCAGGTTTTGAAGACCCCAACTACCAGGCTATGTATACTATCTATTGAAAGCACTTTATGGATTGAAGCAAGCACCGAGAGTCTGGTATAAAATCTTGTCAAAGTTTCTTTTAGAAAATCACTTCACTAGAGGTACTGTTGAAAAAACTCTTTTTTTAGAAATGTAAATGGCTCTACTATACTTGTTCAATCTATGTAGATGATATAATATTTGGTTCTACAGAGGATAAACTTTGTAAAAAGTTTGCCAAATTGATGCAAAATAAATATGAAATAAGCATGATGGGAAAACTAACTTACTTTTTTTAAGGACCTGCAAATTGAGAACCCAAATAACAAATTAGATTGTTGGGTTTAAGAGAAGAGGGTGCTTGCAGATCTTATCAGGAACAACCTCAATAGTGAGGTGCCTCTCAATCATCTTCTTATCTTTGAGGCACCCCAGGTAAGTCAGGTAAACACCTCTATCTCTATCTCTTCCCAACCTCAAATTTCTTTGCCTTCAACAGTGGCTATGGAATCTGTGATAGTGATCAAACATATATTTTTACACAAGCCACTAAACCAAAAATTTCTAAATCCAAGTCAAAGAAAACCACCTCTAGTGTCTCTCAAAAGACACTAGTTGTAAAAAACACTAAAGCACCTGGGGGGAGTGTTCAGGGTGGTGAGAAAGGTGAGGGAACGGGTTAACATCAAAGAAGCCTCAATGATAAAGAGGGTGAGGTCCGTGCAACCCAAAACAACCACACTATAGTCTTTCAAAAGACTGTAGTGATACAAAAAGATATTAGGACATCCCTAGTTGCATCCTCTCAAAAGGGTGTGACTATTGAAATAAGCTCCCAACCAGGAGCACATGCCAAAAGGGGTAGGGACACTATAGACTCAACCTAAACCTATATTAAAAAGAAGAAATCTAATATCATGGGGGAGTCATAGGGTACACACATGATGCAAACCCATGTCACGGACTTGGTATCTGCACCTTCTCAAAGTCAGGTTGATTTGGCTCCAGTAAATGCGGAGCCATAACCCCACTCTTTAACAATCGAAACACCTCAAACACATGATTTTTAACTATCTCTCTGGATGTGGACATGATTTATACATCAGTTCCTGATTCTCCATCTCTTAAACTCAGGGAGGAGCCTCATACTCAAACTGGTGATCATCATCTAATTGATGATTTGTTGGATCACTTGCCAATTCTTTCACAAACTGTTGAGGGGTCTGTGCATCAAAATTTAAAATCAATCTCCATAGACTCCACAATAGTTTCAACTTCTATTTCTCTTGTTTCTTCTTCATCATTGGATATCCATCATCCGTTCATAAGTGATTATCCTTCAACGGATATGCTTTACAGCAGTTATCCATTGATAGTCACAACTACACCTTCAACTGCTATTTCACAGCAGCTGACAGTCTCTGAACAAACACTTTATATATCAAAATATATTACAAATGGAGATGACTTGGTAGTTGTTCAATCACTTCTTGGACTGAGGGAAGGAAGTGATTTGAGTGACAGGCTGGGTTGCTCCCAGGTAAAAGGAGAGGCTGAGAGCTCAATATTGCACACTATTTCTTCCAGTGTGGAAAAAGTAAGTGAGAGGAGTTCCACCATAGTATGTGAAGGTGAGGGTGTGAGGATAGTGAGCCAGGGGGAGCCCCTGATGCAAGATAATAGAGAAATTGAGAGAAAAGCAAGAAAAGATGACATCTATTGCAAGTGAGTCAATGAATGTCAGTGATGATGAAAAAGAAAGATATATCATCAATATTATAGAGCTGTTATAGACTTTATTTCCTTGGATGTAGAGACATTTACTCATCTTGTAACAGCCTATCAAACCTTGGTTGTTCAGGGCAATGAGGACGCAGAAAAAACATTGAATTTAGTACACACAACTGAATCAATGTAAAGGGCTAAAGATGCAATCTCTAACATGCATCCTATAGCTGATGATGATTTTATCACCGAAGATGATGTTGATGATTATGATAAAGAGTTTGGTGAAGATGTTGGTATGGATATAGGGGAAGATGAAGGCCCTAGTTCTACAACTAATACTCCTGATTGGATACTCAGCAAGGAGTACATCTCTCATTATTTCAACTCTATTCTTTTCAAGCTCATCTCACAGACTCAAACAACTTTAGTAGCTACTTCAAATGCTAGTACAAGGCCTCTTTTGAAAGCATATCTAGAGTATCTGCAACTTCATAGAATTCAACACCTCAAACATGCTTTAGATTTGGATGATCTAAAACTATGAATTGATGAAGTTAAAATGGACATGTACAACAAGATGGATGAGAAGTTTCCCGAAACAACAATGAGAGATCTACAACAAAAGCTAAGGAAGGAAGGAGACCTATCTAGAAAAGTTGAGGCCTTGGGTACAAGAGTATCTAATGTTGAAGCTTCCTTGGCCAAGATACTTCAAGGTCAAGACACACAGACTCAGTTACTCCAATAACTAGTGGCTGTACAATCTTCAACCTCTACATTTTTTCTTGATGATAAAAAAGGGGGAGAAGGATGTGCATGTACAAGTCTCTATGATAATAGTTCCATCTATTACTCTGCCAAAGCCACCAGTAAGGAGAGAATTGGACAACATAGACTTGATCAATCTATCTGCAGCTGAGTTGAAGCATAAAGAAAAGAAACAGAAGATAGATGGAAGGATAGCTCATGTATCTGGCTCAACTGCAAAACCATCAGAATTTGTGAAATATTTCACACAATTGAAGCCTCTTAGATCAGGTGAACTGAAGTTGGGGAAGGGTGTAAAGGGAGAAACTTTAAGTGAAAATGAACTCAAGGATTTTCAATCAAACACCCAATGGAGCTAGATTATTCACCTCCTAAACCTGATGAGCAGAAACTAATGGGAAAATAAATTTCCAGCTATAAGACAACCAATGATGCAACTTTGAGAAAGAGAATAACAAGAATTTACAGACATGGAGAAATGATCTGTATAATGAATGGACATCCAAAGTTTATAGAAGCAAATAAAGAGGAAGCCCTGAGGTTAAAGTCACAGTCAAAGAAAAAGAAAAAATAGGCTACTAAGGAAGCTCAAAAGAAGATTGAGAAGCCTGATACTAACACTGAAAAGCAATTGACTGATGAAAAGAAAGAAAAGCCTGAGTGGAAAACAAGAAAAAGAGTAAAGGTGAGAGCTACGAGGCCAAGCAAAATTTCAGAGGAGAAGAGTGAACCATCTCAATCTATTCCTACAACTCAATCAGTTGTGCCCAATATGGAACCAGTTGAAATTAAGGTATATCCTGAGGTAAACTATCATGGTGAACCAATAATGCCCAAGGAAGAACATATAGATTGAGAGAGCTTACCAATCCCTGTTTTGAACATCCCTTTGCCAACCAAAAAGAGAACTCCAAGAAGGAAGAAGAAGCCAACCCTACCTCCAACTAAAGCCATCTCAAAACCACAGAAGCCTACTGTCAATAAAGATGATCAACTCTATATCCGTGACATCAAAGAATTCACTGATATTCAACTCTACTTGGATGAATTAGAAGAAGTAAGAGGAATTGATTCTTCTACTAAACTTCCAGAGAGATTGGTCTTCAAATACAAGGGTGGTTATGAGAGGATATAGCCATTTTACAGGATTCTTGAGGAAAACTACAATGTCTTAGTCAAGGTATTTTTTGCAATGAAAAAAGACTTTGGATTCACAAAGGTTGCTAAATCAGAAATACTCAGGAAGATAAGTCAAATCAAATAAAGTTGGAGATATCCTAGGGCACTACCAAGGGTTCTTACTATTCCAAATACTGGAGATATAGTGCACATGTAAACTTGCGGGATCATGGAGTTTAGAGATGAGAAGTATGTCAGAAGATTTTTCAGAATTGAAGACCAGCTTAAAATCTCAAGTAATGAAACTCTCAAGGAGATGCCTGAGATGCTGGATGTCGATGAAGAAAATGAAGCTGAATTCTACAAACAACTTCAACTCTGGATTGAGGAAAATAATGAGAAGTTGGGAAGGAAAATAAGGGAATCAATAAAAAGCAAATTATATGCTCAGACTAGAGGAGCACCTTGATAATGGCATGTAAACTTCTTTTAACCTTCTTTTTACATTTCTATTATAATGCAACACTTTATAAATTGTCTACTTTTCAATGTATTATCTTTATAGGGTGTTTTGTTATCATCAAGTCAACCTGAATTTATGTGATGCCCTCCAAATCCGGGTCTAGATTTGGGGGTCACTAACTACTAAAAAATGAAATAATATACACATCGGAATTAAAATACTATTTATGACCTCTGCATGCATAAGGATCGAGCACATGTTATAATATGAAATAGACACTATGTCAAACCATTAGTTATTATAACTACAAACATGATTAGGATATAACCTCTACATGAAGTTATGCTAATCCTCAAAAGTCTAATAAGTTTTACAAACTAGTTCACTTTTATTATTATACTATAAACTAATTTACAAACTATTCTAACTCCCAGATCTTTCCTGCTGTTGCTGGGGCACCTGAAACCTAAAGATCTGAGGATGTGCAACAGTGTGCAACAAACGAGGCATCTCAAGTCCTCTCTGAAAGATCAACACAACAAAATAAGTATTAGCTATAAAATGCTCAGCAAGCAGTATAAAATATGTGCTCGGAATGATAACAAAATTCTTATGCTGATAAAGAAAGAACAATAGATAAATAATAATATCTGCATAATAATCAAAGCTACATAAGCTGTGAGCAAAAACTAATAAGTTCTTAAGATTGGATTATTTCAACTAACAGACGTACTATTACATGCTGATCAGCCACTTTAATAACACTAGATCATGTATCGTAGAAACATATCCCGTAACATGAGTACTCCAATAACAAGGCAATATATCTGCCTGTGGCAATAATTGTATTATAAATATGGTCATATA
The DNA here is from genome assembly GCF_009905375.1 of Apium graveolens. Lineage (NCBI taxonomy): Eukaryota > Viridiplantae > Streptophyta > Magnoliopsida > Apiales > Apiaceae > Apium > Apium graveolens. The sequence continues at coordinate 235,066,473 of NC_133654.1, read as the reverse complement.
ATACACAGCCCTCCACTGGACCATCCATCCCGGTCACTTACGCAATTCATTCAATCAAAATATTTTCATAAAGGAATCGAATCAATCGATATCCTATCATAATCAACTCCCCATTTTTCATTATCCGGAGTAATCTCAACAACTGATGGCAAGATAACTAGTAAGACTAGTTATTCGCTAAATTTCAATATCACGTACCACTGTATAGAGTAAAATGAGATAGCATAGTTATTCACTATTTATCAGGAATAAGATCAAAATTCTAGTACAATAATTACTAGAATATCTGACTCAAACAATCTAAGAGTATTCGAAAGTACTGTATCAAAAGAATTTACCTAACAACAATATCAATCTCAAGTATATAACATTTGTCTATTCTGAAATTGGAATAGGACAGGGGTACTTGCCTGGTATGCAAAGAATGAATTTAACCTTGTCTAACCCTGACTGCCTTCCTGGACTTGATTCTATAAATCAAGTACACTTATTTAATAAACCAGACAACACTCAAATGACGTCTATACGTCTCAACGTCTACCCGATCATTTATTTAAACATGGCATCGAAAACTGTAAATAGATAGCATGCATCCCATATAGCACGTAATAATGTTATGCACTTAACATATAAGTCAGATCGTCGAAAGATAGGTCTCAGTGTTTTTAAAACTGAAATCGGGTCAAAATAAGGATTTTCCGATAAGTATTTGACTTAGAATGCTTCGTAAAACAAACGACCTTTTGATAAGAAAAGATTTGGGTCTCGAAAGTAATTTTAATGGAATCAAAATATTTTTCCGAGTCTAGACGCATTCGTTTCATATTAAACGGATGAACGGTCTATTTATTATGATTAAAATAAGAATAAATTAATTAGTAATAATATTAATTGATTTTTAAATACTCATATATATTTCTAAAATCTCAAAATAAATTTTAGGAATTGATTTGGCTTAATTATGAATAATTATACTTTATTTAACTATTTATAAATAAAATTAACTGATTAAATGAATTAATCAACTAATTAAATCATAAATAAATAATTAAAATAAATTATGAATAACTAAAACAAATAAGAATTTTTGAAAATAATACAAGAAAATAATCTTTGGAATTTAAAATAATTCAGTTAATTACTAAAATAATTAACCAAATTAATTTTTGAAATTAAAATAATTTTTGGAGATTAAAAACTAAAATTTTGAATTAAAAATAAAAAAGAAAACTGCATAAACATTTTTCAGAATAGAATTTTGGGGTATTCCAGATCAAAACCGGGTTGAATCTTGGACCCAAACGGGTTACCAAGAACTCAGGCGGGTCGGGAAGAACATTACCGGAATTCTGGGTTTTTCAGAATCCGGCCAGTGAGCCCCAACTCCGGCCAAGTTCCGGTGACTCACAGGGGAATCAGAACAGTCGGGTTTAAAAAGATTTTTGGCTCAAATCCAATCAATAATGATCCCTGAGTCTAATTATGCACATAACTGTAACAACAGCCCGCCGGAACCAAAAATCCGATCAAAACTACCATAACTTTCGGAGAGCTCGAACCATCTCCGGTGAAATTGCTAATTCAGTCATTCCTTGATGAAAATCAACAAATAATATACCAAAATGAAGCTTAAAGTATCTACAATCTATTTAGGTAATCCACAATCATCAAAAACTCATGAACAAACCTGAAATTTGAATTAAAAAAAACTGACAAAACTAAAAACTCGTTTTTATTAAATACTAAATCAAATTAAGCAAACCATGCATGAAAATGATCATTAGGATCTCCACAATCATAATCAATCATTCAAATAATCAAAAGATCCTTCAAGAATCAAAACTAAATTTAAATGAAAAATTTGAAAAATTGAATTTAATAAATAATCCACCTTATTCGAAGATTTTGGTATGGAATTGATCACCTCGATACGAGCTTGACAACGGTACTAAGAATGCAATCAACTGACTCCTGGTTTGATCAGAATGCTTGATTCTTTGATTTCGGAATTTCGAAAACTAAAAACTCAAAATAAAAAGAAAGAAACTAATATATATGTTTGCAGGACACCGACTGACTGTCAATCAGATAAATACGAGGCTTATTTATATTTACACAAACGGTCCCGATAAATCTCAAAGCGGTACCTTTTTCTCATTTAATTTAAATTACAAACCCGGAAAATAATAATTTACGGAAGTTTTAACACGTAACACGGAAGAAACGTAGTCTGACACGCGTCCAGATTGCGGATCGATTCATATATATGCATTTAAACACAATAATTACTAGAAAAATGCCATGGTCCTTGCAGGACTAAAATTAATACTTACTACACAAAAAGTCATAGCAACACATTTTAAATTTAATTAAACAAAGAATATTTATTATATATATCACAAAATATGTACAAGAATTTTTCCAATTATTACATCCTTCCCCCCTTAACAGGATTATGTCCTCTGAATCTATTTTAGGAAAACAGCTGAGGATACTTAGATAACATCTCACTTTCTAACTCCCAGGTCGATTCTTTAACCTTGGGATTCCTCCACAAAACTCGTACTAAAGCTACAGACTTATTTCTAAGCACTTTCTCCTGCCGGTCTAGAATCTGCATCGGTCGCTCTACAAAAGACAAGTATGTCTGGATCTCAATAGGTTCATACTCTATCACATGATTAGAATCAGGAAAATAATGCTTCAACATAGACACATGGAACACATTGTGTATATGCTGCATGTGTGGTGGTAAAGCTAACTCATATGCGACTTTTCTCACACGCCTCAAAATTTCAAAAGGTCCAACATATCGGGGACTCAACTTTCCTTTCTTTCCAAATCTGGATAAGCCTTTCCAAGGTGAAATCTTTAATAGTACTGCTTCTCCAACTTCAAATTCCATATCTTTTCTGGCAGGGTAAGCATATTTGTGTTGTCGATCTTGAGCTGCCACTAACCTTTTCTGAATAAGCTCTACTTTTTCTTTTGTCTGCTGGATTAATTCTGGATTCAAGATCTTCCTTTCACCAACTTCGACCTAACAACTTGGAGATCTACATCTTCTACCATATAAAGCTTCATACGACGACATTCCAATACTTGCATGATAGCTGTTGTTGTAAGAGAATTTAACCAAAGGTAGATGTTCATCCCAACTACCTTTAAAATCCAGAGCACAAACTCTTAACATGTTCTCGATAGTCTGAATTATCCTTTCGCTTTGACCATCTATTTGCAGATGATATGCAGTGCTCATATTCAATTTTATTCTTAAACAATCTTGAAAACTTTTCCAAAATCTTGAATTAAATCGAGGATCTCTATCTAAAACTATAGACCCTGGAACTCCATATCGAACCACAATTTCCTTCAGATATAACTGAACCAATTTATCCAATGAGAATCTCTCGTTGATAGGAAGGAAATATGCTGAATTAGTCAATCTATCAATAATAATCCAAATAGCATCATGATTTACCTTGGTCCTTGGTAATCCAACTACAAAGTCCATTGCAAGATGTTCCCACTTCCATTCTGGAATGTTCAATGGTTGTATCAATCCACTAGGCCTTTGATGTTTTGCTTTAACTCTTTGGCAAGTGTAACACTTACTTACCCACTCCGTAATCTCTTTCTTCATACTTGGCCACCAGAAGTTTTCTTTTAAGTTTTTGTACATCTTTGTACTTCCTGGATGAATTGAATACCTGGAGTTGTGAGCATCTCGAAGAATTTTACCCTTTAGCTCAGCCACATTAGGTACCCATATCCTGGAAGAAAATCTTAGAATCCATTTGTCATCTTTTTGGCTTCCTAATTCTTCTCTTGTCAATTTTTCTTGTTCATGGCTCATTGTTTCCTCTTGACATCTTTTTATCTTCTCTAGCAATTTTGGTTGAAAAGACATAACACATATTATATCAATAAATATACTTGAAATACTGACCTCTATTTCAAGATTCTCAAATTCCTTGATCAATTCCTTAGATGAAGTGATCATATTCAACCTCTCTTTTCTGCTTAAAGCATCTGCCACCGCATTTCCCTTGCCTGGATGGTAGTTGATTACACAATCATAGTCCTTGATCAATTCTAACCATCTTCTCTGCCTCATGTTTAGTTCGTTCTGGGTGAAGATATACTTTAAACTCTTGTGGTCCGTGTAGATTTCACACTTTTCTCCATAAAGATAATGCCGCCATATTTTCAATGCAAACACTATAGCCGCTAGCTATAGGTCATGGGTTGGATACTTCTGTTCATGTGGTTTCTGTTGCCTTGACGCGTAAGCTATCACCTTATTATGTTGCATCAAAATACATCCCAAACCTTTGTGTGAAGCGTCGCTGTAGATCATAAAGTTTCCTTGATCATTGGGTAAGACTAGTACTAGTGCTGATACTAATCTGTTCTTTAATTATTGGAAACTTTCTTCGCACTTCTCCTTCTATTCAAATTTCTCAATCTTTCTGGTAAGCTTTTTCAGTGGAGTAGCTATCGTTGCAAAATTCTGCACAAATCTTCTATAATAACCTGTTAATCCCATAAGGTTTTTTACCTCTGTTGGTGTCTTTGGCCTCTCCCAATTAATTACGGCTTCAATATTTGATGGATCTAATTTCACTCCTTCGTTACTTATAACATGTCCAAAAAATTGTACTTCTCGTAACCAAAACTCACAATTTGAAAATTGTGTACAATTTTTGTTGTCACAGTATTTCCAAAACTATCCTTAGATGTTCAACATGCTCTAGTTCTATCCTCGAGTAGACCAGAATATCATCTATGAATACAATCACAAATTTGTCCAGATACTTTTTGAATACTCGATTCATCAAATCCATGAAAACTGCTGGTGCATTTGTTAATCCAAACGCCATCACCAAAAACTCATAGTGTCCATATCTGGTTCTAAAGGCTTTCTTTGGAATATCTTCTGATTTGATCTTCAATTGATGGAATCCCAATCTTAGAAAACCATATAGCATGTTTTAGTTGGTCAAACAGGTCATCAATCCTTGGCAACAGGTACTTATTCTTAATGGTTAACTTATTCAGTTCTCGGTAATCGATACACAGTCGCATAATGCCATCCTTCTTCTTAACAAACAAAACTGGTGCGCCCCATAGGATAAACTTGGTCTTATAAATCCTTTATCTAAAAGATCTTGCAGCTGAATTACCAATTTCTTCATCTCAACTGGGGCCATCCGGTATGGAGCTTTGGAAACTGGTTCTGTCCCCGGTGCCAATTCAATAGCAAACTCAATTTCTCTGTCGGGAGGTAACCCAGGTAGATCATCTGGAAATACATCTGGAAATTCATTGACTATTGGAATAGCTTCTAGGTTTGGAATCTCCTTCTAAGTATCTATTACATTGGCAAAAAAATGCTTCACAATCTGGCGCAATAACTTCTTCGCTTGAGCTATCGATAAGAATTTCTTTTCCTGTTTATTCCCTTTAAATACTACTTTCTTCTTTTGATCCACTATTTGAAGTCTCACCTTTCTATTCTTATAGTCAATCTGAGCATTATTTTCTGATAACCAATCCATTCCTAGAATAACATCAAATTCTCCCAACTTAAAAGGTATCAAGCTGGCATGAAAATGATGTCCTCATATCTCAATGTCACACCTCAGACACACTTGATCTACTGCAACTTGATTTTTATTAGCTAGTTCTATCATTAGCACTTTATCTAACAGTTCTATTCACAATGCAGTTTATCAACAAAATCTAAAAAAATAAACGACCTTGTAGCTCCAGAATTAATTAAAACTTTAGCATTTACGGAGTTTAATGGAAGCGTACCTGCAACCATATCCCACTCTAAACTGCATCCTTCATAGACATATTAAATGTTCTAGCTTTGGGTTGAGCTGATGGTCCTTCAATCCTTGGCATACTCTGAGATGGAGCACCTGAAATCCTGGGTGTGTTATTGATCACATTTGGTGTTGGACAATTCCTGGAGATATGCCCTGGCTTTCCACACTTGAAACAAGTAGTTCTTGGTTTCTGCCCCAGCGTCAAACTCTGACACATATTGGCAAAATATCCTTTCTTACCACACTTAAAACATAGCAAATTGGTATTACATTTCCCGAAATGCTTTCCACCACATCTCTTGCGGTAAGGTACTAGAGAAGAATTAAACCCTTGCTGATTCTAGCTCCTAAACTGATTAGCTTGATTCACATTCCCAGCTAATGGTCTCCAGAATCCTAAACTTCTATTCTGCTGAAACTCTAGTCTATTGTTGAAATGACCCTGAAAGTTGCCCTGTTGCTGTCCCCCTCTTGAGTTTTGAAATTTTCTCTTCTTTTCATTCTGATCTTTCTGAGCCGTATTGCTCCTGGTTTCAATAACCATGGATTTCTGAACTATTGTGACATAAGAAGTCAACTCAAACATAGCCACTCTATTTTGAATCCAAGGTGTTAACCCTTGTTCAAATCTCTTTGCTCTTTTCTCATCTGTGTCAACTTGACCTGGAACAAATCTTGCCAGTTCTGTGAACTTGGCCTCATATTCTGCAACACTCAAATTATTTTGCATTAAACTCAAAAATTTAATCTCCATTTGGTTCTTCATATGCCTCGAGAAATATTTCTCTAAAAATAATTCTTTAAATCTTTCCCAAGTCACCACCTGATCTCTTTTCAATGCTTTCTTAGATTCCCACCAATAGTTCGCCTCCCCTTTCAGAAAATAACTAGCAAACTTGGTCTTCTGCTCATCTCCTGCTCCAACCAACTCAAAATCCTTTTCTATTTCCTTAAGCTGTGCATTGGCTTCCACTGGATTTGCATTCCCCTTAAACTCGAGTGGATTAACAGCTTGATAATTCTTAAAAATCATCGTAGGTGGAGCTGCTAGTTGTTGTTGTTGTTGTTGTTGCTGCTGTGCAAGTTGCGTCACTCGTTGTTGCAATAGTCCTAGCATTTGGACAACTGCTGGATTAGTATGACTTTCAGTACGATTCCCCCCGACTTACTACTCTTCTTGGGACCCATTTTCTGAAAATAAAATAAGAACCCTTTGTAATCTGCTAAGTATGGATATAAATATGTAGCAGATTATTAACATGACTAAAAAACATTTCATGCATGAAATCCTCTGATCCATGTTATAAATTTACCGATATTTTTAGTACCGGCTGCATAATTATTATATCTGCTAAAAAATATCTATAATGACTCGTATATTTTGTATTATTTTAAAAGTGCAATTGTTGAATAATTAATTAAATAAAATATGTGTATTGGTTTTGACAGTTGTGTGTTGTTCTCTATTACAAAGGTGTGATTTATTGGTGTATATGATTGAATTGTGTAATTAATTATTGAGTTGTATTGTTTTGTTTCACTTTTAAAAGTGATTTTATTGCATTTTTATTTACATAAATATTTGTATTGTCTCTAAAATTGTTTTTATGATTTTACAATTTCAATAATTATTTTTAGGATTTTATAAAATTGAGAAATCAATATTTCATTAATTATTTATCTTTAAATGATTTTTTGAGTGCATTTATTTGTAAAATCAATATTAAATTCAGAAATGCTTCAAAAATTACGAAACTTATATTTTATTAAGTTTATAATATTCTGAGAATTTTAAAATTATTTTGGAAATTTTTGGGATTAATTTTACCCACATATTGATTCATTTACTTGCTAAATACAAGTATGATTTGTGTTTCAGAAATAGTTTTAAAATTTTGAAATTTACGTTTTAATTAACTTCGGGATATTTATAACATGTTAAGACTATTTTGGTGATTTTTCAAATTTGTTTTAAACGTGACTCGGGTTGTTAATTAGCAAATACGGTGCAGAACCGGGCATATAAATTAAGCAAATGACACATGTTAATCTATTAGCAATCAGTTGGACACGTGTCTTGACCCTGTTTAATCCCGATTCTCTCGAATAAAACATACACACACACACGGTTTACTCCCTCTCCTCTCTTCATCTATCTCGCACATCTCTCTCACTCATCTCGTCTCTCACTCCCTATCTCTCCACTCTCTCCCTCCTCTATCTCCCCATTTCTCTGTTCTTCTGCCTCTCGCAGTGGTTTGCCGTTTGTTTTCTCGGCCGCTCCTTTCCGGTTGGTTTCTGCCTTCTCTGTTTAATTCTGTATATATATATATATATATATGTATGTACTTGTGTGTGTTCGTTTTGTATGTGTGCGGTGTGTGTGGCCAGAGTTTTTGGCCGTCGTTGACCCAGTCTTCAGGTGGTTAGCTGCCATGTTCATTTTTCATTATGTTCTTGCACGTGAGGCGCGTACAGTAGTGTTTTGTGTTGTTGGTTGTTGTTGTTGTTGCTTGGTTCAGTTTAATCCGAATTGATAATTATTATTTTACTGCAGGAAATTTGCTTGACTGAGTTTCTTGAAATAAAATATAAAACTTCATGCGGAAAATATTTTTAATAATCAGTGGAATTTTTGTGTTGGAACCCGAATAGTCGGGTGCCCGAAAATTTTACCGCCATCAGCGATGAATTTCGATGAGATGATGGTGGACTGTGATGACGCGATTCTGAGTCCTAATATAAATAAATAATAAATGTATAAATTTTATTTTATAAGTTTTAAAATAGAGTAGTAGTTAAATATTTATACTCGAGATTATTGGGATTATGATTGTGATCGTTGGATTGCGTTGCTGTGAAATTGGACGTCGATTATGTTTCGACGGGTAGACCGATAAACAAAGGAGACGCTGCCCGATTTTCGGGAAATTAATTCCCAAAATTCGGGAACGTATCCTGTAGAATATCGGAAATATCAGTCAAATGTATATAGCTATATATTTATAAATAAATATTGTACGAACCTATTTGCATATTATGATAAATAGTTAACAACCCTATTTTGCAAAATGTACCGCGTGTGTAATAAAATATTTTGTAAAATATGACTGACAACCCTGTTTTCTAAAGCGAAGAGCATATGAATTTTCCGATAATGAGTATCGAGCCGAGTTTTGATTGCGTGAACCCTGATTGCTATGTGTATTGCAAAAATAAGTACAATTGCGAGTCAGGTTATGATATTATTGGGTATAATTGATAGTAAGGATATGTCAAGCATACCTAGGCGTCTAACATAGAGTATTTCAACCCTGTAGGTTCTAGTCGGAAAAACGAAAGTTGATGTCAGGCTAAAGATAGCCTAGTGATCAGTCGACAAGCTCAGCGAGGTTCCAAGCAAAGGACCTGAGTGTTGAAGTCAGATCCAGGATAGTCTAATAGTAAGACGATAAAGCCGAGCGTCCAAGTCAGTCCAAGGTCAAGCGGTAATAGTTGTAAAGCTCTACAAGGCAAGTACCCCTGACCATTCTTTAATGGTTCAGTGCATATGAATAAACTTTTACTTTATTCTCGTACAGGAACATAAATGTTTTAAGTTACGTATCCCCTGTAGTTATAAATAACTATTTTAAACCTGTTTTGGGGAAAAGTAACTTCGAAAGATACAATGAAACAATTTATGAACCAAATTTAACGTGTGCTGTTAAATGAAAGATTTTTAGAATGGGATAGGTACAAGTGTTTTGAAAACTGGATAAAATGATCAGATATGGGATACATAGGGGCCAGAGTGGCCTAGTGAGGTTGCGTAAGAGGCTAACTCGGTTGCGCGCATTACATAACCGATTAATCCAACAGGTCAGAGAGCTAGCTAGTCTCTGAGTTCCGGAACAGGTTTATGGGATGGCAGCTGAAGCCGTCTGATGTTGATAACCTGATCAGCTGTCATCACATATCCACTACGTATCTGATTTGGTTTTGTGGTTCCCATAACAGAACAAGTGATTTATACAGTGGATTTGGAAATGAATGCTACAATTGGACTCTGGTATTTATACACAACACACAACTGAAAATACATTTTTATAGAGCATGCTAGTTGTTGATATCCAATTCACTACACCAAAAATAGCCTATTGTAACAAAAAAAATGTTACAACGGGGCCATTTTAACGTTACTAAAGGCCAAAAACAACCTAAGGTAACATAAAATTTAAGTTAGTTTTTTCAGTGATAGCTTAAGATACCTAATCTAACATAAATGTCGCCTACTGTAACATTGCTTTTTCTGTTACCCTAGGCCCCTAAGGTAACAAAAAATAGTCCAAATGTAACGTAAAACATATGTTGCATTAGAGAGACACATAATTTTCAAAATGACATGGAATGCTGACGTGGCATGCTGACGTGGCAGGCAACATGGCATGCTGACGTGGCATGTGGGTCCCACTTTTATGGTGTATTTAAGAACCTATGGTAACACTTTTAGTAGCTAATGTAACATTTGTAAGCAAGCTACTAAAACATTTTACACTATCTATGGTAACAGTTTATGAAGCTAATGTAACACTTTGACAAATAAGAAATTAAAAATATGCTATTGGTATTTAAGCAACCCCAAATTCAAAAAACATCCAAAACATCCAATAATCCAACAACCATCCTATTAAAACATCCAACCCCCTACTAAAACATCCAACATCCAACAAAAGTGAAACTACATAAACAAAAGTTAAACTAGTTCACGACTTAATAGATAGTGTTATACACTTAAAAAATTGAAAAACACTGGTACTAGCTGCTGCGGCCAGTTATTGGTGTACCATCATCATTGTCACTTGTAGCAATCATGCACAAGTCCTTGATGTCAATTCTTATATCCGGGTTGGCTTCCGCAAGTCTTTTAAGAACAACTGCCATGTTTTGCTGTACCTTTAGCTCGACAGCTTCTTCAACTTTCTTTACTTTCTCTTGGAATTCGGACTAAACTTTCTTCACTTTGTCCTCCAGTTCAGAAGCAAGGCCTTCTTTTATCTTTGCGGTCAGCTCTTTGACATACGTACATGTTTGCACGTTATTCTGCATGTTTGGCCTAACGCATCTCCTTTTGAGCCAATTCAGATTGTGCCTTGTACCAAGTTCATCCCAAGCAGCATCTCCACTGCTGAGTTTTTTGTTAATGTTTTCCTATATATAAAACAAATATTAAAAGCAGCATCTCCACTGCTGAGTCATCAAAAAGAAAATAGGAAAATATACAACAAATCTGCAGTAAACTAGGAAACGAGGAAATAAAATACATACAATTTTCTTTTTAATTATTTCTGGATTGGTCTTGTACACACGTCCTTCAACTCGCTCCCGAGTTTTAATAAAAACCTCTGCATCACAAGGTCCACGCTCAACTGCCGCCTTTTTTTTCTAGCAAAAAGAAAGAACATTACAAAATGAGTAACATATTGGTAGTACTTAGAACATATACAATGAAATACTGAAATTGAGCAAGAAAAGACCTTTGCATCACACAGTTCAATGTCAGGCTCAACTACCGCCTTGGTTTTCTACCAAAAAAAACAAACAGGATAAAATGAGCAAAATTGTGGAACTACTTAGACATATATAGTGAAATCGAACAAGACAGTCAAGTAGACAGAGAAATTATACAAATTAATAGGTATACCATCTTATTCCGATGTTGGGCAAAAAATTTCGGACCAAGAGTATGAGTCTCAACATACGCCTTGCGGCTTGTTACATTTATCTTTGCTCTCTTCTACAAAAATAATGAAAAATTAAATTATCATGATACTGAGACAACCTAAATGCTTAACATCATATAAGTATACCTGAACACTCTCATCATTCCAATATTCCAGGAGCATTTTAAAAGTCTCCAGTGGAATGTCATCTGGTCTGTTTACCAATCTCAGTTCATCATTCTCATAGGGTATAAAATGACCTGCCTTAATTCGACTCTTGTACGTCTTCCAACATGAATGAATTGTCTCGATCACCCAATTTTCCAACTCACCGGGAATTATATATCGGGCCTTGCAAACATTAATGAGAATAAATTAAAAAAATAGTCCTCCCTAATTAATTTTTCATAAATTATCCTTATAATAATAAATGATAATAGACCTATAAAACTAATTATAAATGATAATTAAAACTGAACATAATCTGTCCCTACCTTGACATAAATAAAAAGTAAAAATAAACAATGATATATAGTCATAAATACCTTGACGTAATTTCACAAAGTCTCCCTCAACTGTATCGGGACATGGCGCCAAGTAACATAAGTTAGCGACACGCATCGCTTAGCAAGCGTTCCAATGAAGCTACTTAATTCCGGTAATTATTTATCATTTTCTGCAATAGGCTGGTAATCATCATTCATCTCGATGACAATTCTCTGCTCCAAGCTTCTCATATGAACTCTGTCCATCCTAGTTTTTCCTCTCATCCTTTGAGGAATTACATCTGCATTTTTTGAAATTTTTGTATAATAAAAGGAAGGTAGGACCAAATTTGAAATTTAAAATGAAAAGAAAAAGAATAGGCTAACCTTTCTCATCACCCTCCTCACCGCCTTCCTCAAAATCAATATCAGGGATTATATTCTCCTCGACAATATTCTTACTTGCACTAACAACTACTTTTTCCTTTTCAGTTATTTCTTGTTGAGCTTTTCCCTTTTCAGCCTGTTCCTTTTGTCATTTTGACATAGCCCAAAAAGCGGCCATTGAACCTTTACCGTCATCTGCTTCTGGTAAGTCAACTATAGGAGCTGGAGATGTTACAGGTACAGATCAACATGTGTCCTCCTTCTCACTTGCGTCCTGAGTTGCAGGCTTGGCTGAATTGGCTTGGGAACGTGTTTTTGGTCCACGTCCCATTAACAACTTTTTTCTTGTTTGTCTTCTTTTTACCCTGCAAAATAAAATTTATTATGTCCCAATAATCGAATTATAATGCAGAAACATAAAAATAAAGAACTATGGCTACAACAAACCTTTGGTGGAGTCACTGATGTTTGGATCATAATCTTCACTTCCATCTTGGGATTTCTCATTTCCCTTGCATCTTTTTAATCCCGCTGACAGTGTAGGCAACTTCAGAGCATATAGAACTTTATTATTCATCTTCACTCTTACTGCCCTCTCTCTATCATAGTCTGTTAGAGGTGGTGGAGGGGGTAGAATGGTCCTCTCACTCTGCATATAAAAATTAAAAATTATGTCACATATCTTTATTTGGAAAGTACTATTTTATATGTTATTGAGAATTTACTAGTAGGAACATATCTAACCTGAACCTCAATTTCTCCCATTATTTCTTTTACATATGGTTTACGTAAATCCAATTTCCTTTTGGCAGCTGAAGGCTTACAAGTCACAGGTCTCTCATTGCATTCTCCCAATTTATGAAGTCGTGTGACTTTCGAGTTGCTTCTAGTGGCCCTTTCTTATCTGAAACCAACTTCATTTTTTTTGTTATGCTGCTGTTGTAGCTGTAGTTGATGAATCATCATGAATTGGCGCTTTGGTGGTTTTTTAGCTACAAAAAATGAGGTAGTTACATAAGAGTTTCAAATAAAGGTTCATATAATGTAAACTACTGTAAAATACATTGCAAACAAGGTTATATAGTTGCAAAAAAAGATGCATGTACCTGCAAATAGATTAGGTCTTGGCCTCGTGACCATATGGGGCTGCATTTTTGGCATTGGCTTTACAGTCATGTCAATGACATTATCGATATAAAAATCAATATGATCTCCACTGTGTGTTTGGTCAACCAATTGATTAAGCTCCACATCACTAGTCAGCAACTTCCAATCACCCTCTGGACCAACATAAATTCCTCCGATTTCTGAATACTTAAGGTCATCTTTTACGTGCTCCATTAGGACTGTATATGAGAATTTTTCAGTGTCGACAACCCATATAATAGTCTCTTCCCCATGAACATAGCGTGTACACTGAAATTCACCTTGATAGTGGAATCTGAGATGAACTACTTTTTCCATCCTATAAAAAAATAGGAAAATAGATATATTAAAGTACGAAAAGAGAGTGCACAAGGTTCAAATTTGATTATATAAAATGGCAAGTCATAAATTACAAAGGATAAAAAGCACTTAAATGTATAGAAATAAACTTCCTAGACTTAACTTAATTAATTTGACTTCATTAACATTACAATAAAGATTAAGTTCGACAATTACAGTACACAAATAAACATTAATATTTAAGCCCTTTCTATCAAAGGAATGTGTGAATAAAATGGATTCGATACTAGAAGATTTAGCCGAGAACTTAACCATAGAAGTGGTTAATCAGGGTAGAATTTTAGTGAGTCAAATCTATTTTAACTGTCAATTAGAATCCACGAGCATTCCTTTTTTAGCTGATCTGATACCCTTCGAGCTAAAAGAGTTTGATGCGATTCTAGTAACGAATTGGTTGTCCTGTCATAAGGCAAAGATTGATTTCCAGATGAAGCAAATTGTAATGTTACGGAAGCCGATATTAAGGTAAGTTTCTAAGGGCAGAAGCAAGATAAGAAGTTCTTTCAATCATGCGAGAAAAGGAGTTAATAAGCCAAGGATATAAGGTAGATCCACCATATGGAGAGATACAAAGAAGAAAGTACTTAAGCCGGAAGAAATTCGAGTAGTAAATGAATGCCCAGGAGTCTCTCTAGATGGATCACTAAGATTACCCTAGATTATGGGATAGAATCTCTCATTGATATAGGAATCTGAGCCAAACCAGTGTCAAACACTCCATGTTGAATGGCCAGTGGGAATGAAGGAATTAGTTATGTAACTGCATAAGTTTTTGGAAAGGGAGGTGATCATACCAGATATATCCCCGTGGGGTACACCAGTGATGTTATGGGAGAAGAAGGATGAAATTATGAGATTATGTACCGATTATCGGAAGTTTAACAAGATAAAGAATAAGAATAAGTAACCCTTATTTAAAACTGACTACTTATGTGACCTAATTTAAGGAGCGTGTTATTTCTCAAAGGTTAACTTAAGATCCAGCCTGAGGACGTATCAAAGACTGCGGTTAGAACGAGATATGGGCATTATAATTTCTGGTGATGTTATTTGGATTAACAAGTGTACCGGTTTTCTTTGAGGATTTAATGAACATGGTGTATAAGGAGTGTTTGGATAAGCATAATTGTATTTATTGATAACATCCTCGGCTATTCAAAGACCAAGAAAGTCTGTGTAGAGCGCCCAATGATTTCCCTATGAAGATTAGAAGGGAAGCAACTATACGTTAAGTTTTCAAGTATGAATTTTGGTTGAGATTAACAGAAGATTCCGATTATTCCATTAACAACCACCTAAGCAAAGCTGGTATGGTAACATATACCTTGTGTAGAAAGAGAGGATCGAATGTAATTAAGATCACTGAGGAGTTAATAAAAGAATTGGAAAGAGTGGAAGTTGAAGTTCGAATACCTGAAGGTGATAAGAAGCAAATATATTAAATTACTTTTCAACCTTAACTGATGGCAAGGAGTAAGAGATGTCCAAATGTTTGGAAACCAAGTTGAAAATGAATACCGCCTGTCATCCTTAGATGAAGGGTCAAGGTAGAAGGACAATTTAAATTATAGCAGTTATGTTGAGAGTATGTGCTTTGGATTTTAAGGGAAACATTTTTCGTTAATAGAGTTCTCCTATAACAATAATTATTATGTCAGCATTAAAATGCCACATTATGAAGCCTTGTATGGACGTAAGTGTAGGTCCCCACTTTATTGAGATGAAGTGGGAGAAAAGAAGTTGTCAAGTCCTAAGTTAATTCAACACACCAAAGATGCAGTGGTGTTGGTTTAGAAAAGAGTTGAAGCAGCTTATGATAAACAAAGAAAGAGCGCGGACTTATATCGAGAAGATATAGATAGAGGAATAAGATCGTTGGTATCGTTATTAATGTCACCTTGAAAAAATGATTGGTCAGGTTTGGACAGAAAGACAAGCTGAGTCCTAGGTAAATCAGACCGTTTGAAGTATTGAGAAAAGGTGGATAAAGCGCCTATGAATTGGCGCTGCCACCGCAGCTGTAACATGTTCATAACGTATTCCACGTATTTATGTTAAAGCAATATATCCATGACTCGAACTAAGGCGTTGAGTATGAACCAATTGAGCTTCAGCCAGAATTGTCCTACGTCGAGCGACTAATCTAGATTTTATATCGTAAATAACGAGTCCTTAGAAATAAGTCTATTTTGGAGCAATCCTCGAATAAGAGAGTATAATTGATAATTAGAGTCAGATATGCTGGATAAATATCCTCAATTGTTTAGTTAAATCAGATTCTGGGGACATAATCTTTTTAAAGGGGGAACGATATAACGACTCCTATATTTTGTATTATTTTAAAAGTGCAATTGTTGAATAATTAATTAAATAAAATATGCGTATTGGTTTTGACACCTTTGTGTTGTTTTCTATTACAAAGGTGTGATTTATTGGTGTATAGGATTGAATTGTGTAATTAATTATTGAGTTGTATTGTTTTGTTTCACTTTTAAAAGTGATTTTATTAGAGTTTTATTTACATAAATATTTAGATTGTCTCTAAAATTGTATTTATGTTTTTATAATTTCAATAATTATTTTTAGGATTTTATAAAATTGAGAAATCAATATTTCATTAATTATTTATCTTTAAATGATTTTCGGAGTGCATTTATTTGTAAAATCAATATTAAATTCAGGAATACTTCAAAAATTACGAAACTCATATTATATTAAGTTTATAATATTCTGAGAATTTTAAAATTATTTGGAAATTTTTGGGATTAATTTTACCCGCACATTGATTCATTTACTTGCTAAATACGGGTATGATTTGTGTTTCGGAAATAGTTTTAAAATTTGGAAATTTACGTTTTAATTAACTTCGGGATATTTATAACATTTTAAGACTATTTTGGTGATTTTTCGAATTTGTTTTAAACGTGACTCGAGTCGTTAATTGTTAGGAATATGTTGTGAACTTAATGATAAATCATACAAAACACCTTAGTAGATTTAACTTATTGAATTTTGTAGCACTCGACGGATGATCAAATTGAGTCCTGACGGATGATCCAATATAGTCCCGACGGATGATGATTTGACATCCATCGAGTGAGTAGCTTATGTAATAATAAGTTTTGTAGCACATTTCTTCAAACAACTTTGTGTAGATTCTGTAGTAGAATATGAGTCATGTTGACTACTAGTAGATATGTAGAATAGTTTGATTAAATGTAAATATGAGATGTCTTGTAATTCTACATAAATAAAATGAAGTCAAGTGTCACATAGCTACCCGACGGATGATCAACAAAGCTACCTGATGGATGATCAACAAAGCCACCCGACGGATAACAAGCATGTACCCGACGGATGATCAATTCAAATATCTGTTGATAGTGACAACACAGTCATATGCGTTGGGTGTTTGCAAAAGGAATGTGGCAGCCTGTTTAGCAGGAAATTGAGAACAAATAAGCATTACCATTTCTATGCAAGTTATGAAGATTTTCAAAGATGCTGGAATAGAGTAATAAAGCAGCATGGAGTTAGACTTGATAGGTATTGTTTTATTATCCTGTCTTATTACCATGTAAACTTGGTAATATATAAACCAAGTGTAGCTAGTAGAACAAACAACTAAGCAAACACTTTTAGAAGAGAAATATAAAAAGCTATACTTGTCAAGAATTTCTCTGTAGTTTTGTTTATTCACTTGTAAAGCAGCTGTGAGCCAATTTGAGCTTCACAGAGTTCTCAAATCGATATATATATATATATATATATATATATATATATATATATATATATATATATATATCTGGGTGGCTACATTCAAATCCACCAGAAAATTTTAAAGACTTGTGTTTTTATTACTTTGTGTTTGATTTACTTAATTCTTTCATTCCGCAATTTGCAAATCAAAACACTTATATATATTGAGGTAGAACATTTATAAATCTCAAAAATAAGCCAGAATTACATTCAACCCCCCCTTCTGTAATTCTTGTTGTATTGTTAGGGAATAACAATTGGTATCAGAGCAAGCTCTTGAAGTACAAAGAGTGTAAAGATCAAAACAAATAGCAAGATGAACAAGAAGGATGTTGGAGTTAAAATTCCTTTTATGGACAAAGAAAATTATCACCACTGGAAGGTGAAAATGCATCTACATCTTCTTTTTCAAGATGAGGCCTATGTGGATTGCATAGAGAGAGGACCTCATGTACCAATGAGAGCTGCAACTGGAAATGAACTATCTGTTCCCAAGCCTAGGCATGAATGGTCAGATCCTGATATTGATCAAGTCAGGAAAGACAAGAAGGCCATGAATATATTGTTCAATGGAGTTGATGGTGACATGTTTGATAACATCATTAACTGCAAAACAACTAAGGAGATTTGGGACACTATCCAGATTATTTGTGATGGTACTGAGCAAGTAAGGGAGAATAAGATGCAGCTACTAATTCAGCAATATGAGCACTTCCACTGTGAAGATAGTGAGTCTCTCACTGATATCTTTAGTAGGTTTCAAAAACTACTAAATGCTCTGAAGTTGCATGGAAGAGTCTATCAGACAAAAGACTCTAACCTCAAGTTCCTTAGATCTCTTCCAAAGGAGTGGAAACCAATGACAGTCTCATTGAGAAATTCCAAGGATTACAAGGAGTTTACCTTGGAGAGAATGTATGGAAACCTGAAAACTTATGAGCTTGAAATAAAGCAAGATGAGAGGATGGAGAAAGGAAGGAAGAAAGGAGGGTCCATAGCACTGGTTGTTGAGTTAGAGAAAGAGAAAGAGATGAAGGTAGAAGCTATTGAGTCTACTTCAAATGTCTGTGAGAACAAGGGCAAAGGGCTGGTAGCTGAAAATGAAGATCATTTGAGCCAGGATGACAGGGATGATATTGATGAGCATTTAGCATTCATTTCCAGAAGATTTGCCAAGCTCAAGTTTAAAAAGAACTTTGGAGCATCCAAGCCAAGTAGAAATATGGTATATAAATCTAAATTTAAATGTTTCAAATGTGGCTTGGCAGGGCATTTTTCCAGTGAGTGTAGAAAGTCAGATTCCAGTAAAAAGAAGTTTGAGCTTGTTGATTACAAACAGAAATATTTTGAGTTGCTCAAGCAAAAGGAAAGGGCTTTCATTACAGAGGAAAATGACTGGGCAGATGATGGATTGGATGAAGATGAGGATGTAAGCTATATCAATCTAGCCCTGATGGCCAAGTCTGATGAAACAGAAACAAGTTCTTCAAGTAATCAGGTAATCACTACTAACCTAGCACATTTATCTAAAGCTGAGTGTAATGATGCAATCAATGACACGTCTACAAAATTATATCACTTGCGTGTTACACTTAAGTCCCTCACTAAGGAAAATGCTAAAATTAAAGAAAACAATTTGTTTTTAAGTGAGAGGAATAATGTGCTAGAGTGTGAGTTTATTGAATTTGAAAAATTGAGAATTGAGTGTCAGATTGCTAAGGATGAATTAACTAAGTCCTTGAAAAAAAAGAGATTTAAAAGAAGCAGCTTGAACGAGAACATGAAGTGATTAAAGCATGAAATCATCCAGAGATGTTCATGCTCAAATCACTAAAGTTCAAGGTATTGAGTCCTTTTGTGATGCAGCCTGGAAAAAGAGTAAGGAGAAGCTGGAATCCAATTTGGTTGAAGGATTGATAACAAATGTGGACTCGACGGATGATGAAATTCATCCGTCGGATAATCAAAAGGATTATCCGTCGAGTGACAAAGAGCCACATCCGTCGACTATGAGCAAAGCCAAACTTGCGAAGTTGAATGAAAAGTATGGATCAGTTTCCAAAAACTTTGTTTCAGGAGAATCAAGCAAGTGAAGAAGGAGAAGAAAGTGAATGTTGGTCATCTGTCCATCAAGCAATTGAATGACAGCTTAGAAAAAATTGAGGTTAAAACAAAAACTAAAAAGAAAAAAAATATAAATGGGAAAGTATGGATTAACAAATATAACAACTACAAACCTGATAAGTATGCTCCAAGAAAAATTTGTGTTAAGTGTGGTAGTATTAATCATTTGTCTGTTAATTGCAAACTTGCCATGCCTACTCCTATATCTGTACCCTCTCCTTTTCTCAACATGAATGCCATGCCTTCTATGCCTATGCCTGCTATGTCTGCTCAGAATATGAATGCACAATTTGCTAATATTCCATTTGCACCTAATCCTTATTATGTTGCATTTAGTATGCCACAATTGCCATTTAGCATGCCTTACTGGAATAACATGTTTGCAAACAGCATCGCTTTTCCTGCTAATTAAAATGTGCATGATAATTCTATTCAAATGACTGGTTTCAAAGGTCAACCTCAAATGACTAAGGATGAATAAGAAATTCCCAAGTCAAATGAGATTAAACCTAAGAAACCAAAAAAGAAAGCTAACAAGGAAGGACCCAAGGAAACTTGGGTACCAAAATTAACTTGATTTGGTTTTGATGTGTGCAGGGAAACATAAAGAATCATTGGTACTTGGATAGTGGTTGTTCAAGACACATGACTGGAGATTCTACCCTGCTCACAGAGTTCAAGGAGAGAGTTGGCCCAAGTATTACTTTTGGAGATGACAGCAAGGGTTATACCGTGGAATATGGCTTGATTTCTAAAGACAATGTCATCATTGAAGAGGATGCCCTAGTGGATGGTCTCAAGAACAATTTGTTGAGTATCAGCCAGCTTTGTGATAAGGGAAATTCAGTAACCTTCAATTCAGAAACCTGTGTTGTGACAAAAAAAAGAACCAACAAAGTGATTCTCACTGGAGTGAGAAAAGGAAATGTGTATCTAGCTGACTTCAACTCATCTAATGCAGAATCTATCACTTGTCTTCTCAGTAAAGCAAGTCAAGATGAAAGTTGGCTATGGTACAAGAAGCTATCCCATCTAAAATTCAAGACCATGAATGAACTTGTCAAGAAAGAACTGGTTAGAGGCATTCCTCAAGTGGAGTTTTCTAAGGATGGATTGTGTGATGCCTGCCAAAAGGCAAAGCAGATTAAAGCATCATTCAGAAAGAAGATTGATTCAATTATTGAAGAACCTTTGCAATTGCTACACATGGATTTATTTGGACCAGTCAATGTGTTGTCCATTTCAAGAGAAAGATTTTGCCTAGTAATTGTAGATGATTTCTCAAAGTTCTCTTGGACATATTTCTTAAAGTCTAAAGATGAAGCTAGTGAAATCATCATCAATCACATAAGGCAAGTCAATAATCATCCTGATTTTAAAGTAAGGAGAATCAGGAGTGACAATGGAACTGAGTTCAAGAATTTTGTGATGAGATCATTTTGTGAAGAGAATGGGATAATGCATGAGTTTTCTGCAGCTAGAAATCCATAAAAAATGGAGTAGTGGAAAGAAAGAATAGATCTCTTATTGAAGCTGCAAGGACAATGCTTGAAGAATCAAAGTTACCAACATATTTTTGGGCTGAAGCTGTGAATACTGCCTCCTACACTCAGAATATTTCTTTAATTAATCAAGCAAAGTGTATGACACCCTACTAATTGTTTAAGAACAAGAAACAACCCTAAATTTTCTTCATGTCTTTGGCTGTAATGTTTTATCTTGAGGAATCAAACTGATCAACATGGGAAGTTTGATGCTAAAGCTGATGAAGGAATTTTTGTTAGATATGCTGTGGGAAAAGTATATAGAGTCTACAATCTTAGAACCAACATTTTTATGGAATCAATTCATGTTGTGTTTAATGATAAAAAGATTGAAGGACTGCAAGATGAAGATTCTCATGAAAGCCTCAAGTTTGATAATGTGGAGATGGTTAGTGATGACAGTGATGATGAAAGTAATCAAGAAACAGTGAATAAGGATAATGCAGAAAAATCTACAACTAATGAAGCACATAATTCAATATCTGTTGAGTTGCAAAATGCTTCATCCGTCGGGAGACAATCTGCCTTATCCGTCGGGAGACAATCAGCTTCATCCGTCGGAACACAAAGTGCACCATCCGTCGGGTCATCAAGAAAAGCTGGAAGTCAGAATAGATCACTTACAGAAAGCTCTCCTTTCTCAAATCAAAGATTCACAAACTCAGGGAGAGTTTCTAATAATCAAAACTCAGTCACACATCAAGACAATAATGAGGCCTCTTCATCTAGAGCTATTCTACCTCAATAAAGAAAATGGACCAAAGATCACCCTTTCGAGCTTATCATTGGTGATGCATCTTCTAGAGTTCAAACAAGGAGAGCAACTCAAGAAGAATGTCTATATAGCATCTTCCTATCTAAGGAAGAACCAAAGAAGGTAGAAGAAGCTTTGTTGGATCCTGATTAGATTTTAGTATGCAGGAGGAGCTAAACCAATTTTAAAGGAAAAAGGTATGGAAGCTGGTACCCAAGCCTACAGGAAAGAATCCATTTGACACCAAATGGGTATTCAGAAACAAGATGGATGAAAATGACATAGTAGTAAGGACCAAAGCTAGATTTGTTGCTTAGGGCTATTGTCAACAAGAAGGAATAGATTTTGATGAAACTTTTGCTCCTGTTGCAAGACTTGAAGCCATCAGGATTTTCTTAGCCTATGCAGCTCATGCCAATTTCAAAGTCTATCAAATGGATGTCAAAAGTGCTTTTCTGAATGGAGATTTGGAGGAGAAAGTCTATGTTAGTCAAACTCCTGGTTTTGAAGATTCAAATTTCCCAAATCATGTCTACTATCTTTTGAAAGCACTTTATGGACTGAAGTAAGCACCTAGAGCCCGGTATGACATTTTATCTAAGTTTCTTTTGGAAAACCACTTCACAAGTGGTACTGTTGATAAAACTTTATTCTTTAAAAATGTTAATGGCTCTAGTATACTTATTCAAATTTATGTAGATAATATTATTTTTGGCTCTACAGATGAAAAACTTTGCAAAAAGTTTTCCAAATCGATGCAAAGTAAGTATGAAATGAGCATGATGGGGGAACTAACTTACTTTCTTGGTTTACAAGTTAAGCAAGTTAGTGATGGAATATTCATTAGTCAAATTAAATATATTAATGATCTTTTAAAGAAGTTTGATCTAATGGATTGCACATCTGCAAAAACTCTCGTGGCCACTGCAACTAAGCTTGAATTAAGCACTACTGAAAAGTCTGTGGATATTTCAAGTTATAAGGGCATGGTTGGCTCACTTCTGTACTTAACAACTAGTAGGCCAGATATAATATTTGCTACTTGTCTTTGTGCTAGATTTCAGGCTGATCCTAGAGAATTTCACCTAGTAGCTATTAAGAGAATTTTCAGATATCTCAAGGGAACACCAAATCTTGGCATTTGGTACCCTAGAGATTCTGGTTTTGATCTAACTAGTTATTCAGATGCAGATTATGCAGCTTGTAGAATAGACAAAAAAGTACAACAAGAACCTGTCAATTTCTAGGGAACAAGCTTGTGTCCTGGTTCAGTAAAAAGCAAAATTCAGTTTCTACTTCTACAGCTGAAGCTGAATATATTATTGGTAGTAGTTGCTGTGCACAGATTTTGTGGATTGAAAACCAATTATTGGACTATGATCTACAAGTGG
This sequence comes from Apium graveolens, assembly GCF_009905375.1. Taxonomy (NCBI): domain Eukaryota; kingdom Viridiplantae; phylum Streptophyta; class Magnoliopsida; order Apiales; family Apiaceae; genus Apium; species Apium graveolens. The sequence goes on along the minus strand of NC_133654.1, from coordinate 235,042,984 downwards.
AAAGAATTCCCATTTTCTGTGATAACACAAGTGTAATTGCCATCACTGAAAATCCAGTGCAGCATTCAAGAACAAAGCACATAGATATCAAGTACCATTTCATAAGGGAACATGTGATGAATGATACCATGGAACTTTATTTTGTTCCAAGTGAAAAGCAGCTTGCAGACATATTTACCAAGCCACTTGATGAATCCACCTTTTCAAGGTTGGTAAGTGAGTTAGGTATGCTTAATTATTCTTGAATCATTTCAGATATTTTGCTAGTTATTATGCAGCCAAGAATTTAATTGATTATTCTGCATTGGATGAAATTTTGGCTAAGTCAAAATTTCCATCCCGACGGAGGATCATTATCCATCGAGTTTGATCATCCGTTGGAATATTAATTGTTAATAAAAATAAATTATTTTTTCTGGTATATTTTATAACTCGACGGATAACTGATTTATCCTCATCCGTCGAATTGACTCAATCCTAGCCATTAAATTTCTGAACATTATCCATCGGGTATACTTACAGTTTGTAACCATAACACGACGGATAATTAAAGGAATTTTTACAGTTTGTTCATTTTTAAACGGCTATTTTGGGCACATTTTATTGGTCACTTTATTTTACTTTATTATTTTTGTCAGTTTATTTCTGAGATAGTATAAAAGCTAAACTCATTTTCACTCTATTGTTTTATCATTCTCAATATTCAATTGCTCTAACTTCTTTCTTCCTCAAAAGCAATCACTCTCTCTCTGCAAATTTCAATCTCTAACAATGGCACCAGTTGTCAAAATCATGTCTCAAACTGGGTACATCCATGAAAAGAACAACTTCACAGCTCTAGTGAACAAGGAGATTCAAAAATCTGGAAGTTACCACAAAATGATGGATTTTGTGAAAGGATGCAAACTCAACTATGCTATGTTGGAATCTCCCACCATCTACTGTGAGGTTGTAGAGGAGATATGGACAACTGCAGTATACAACTTAACTAATAAGACCATCACATTCACTCTTAAAGGTAAGCAGTTTTGCATTAACAGTGATATTGTCAAAGCATGTTTTAGAATTCCTGATAATACTGTTACTGCTCCACACACATACACTGATATAGTTAACATGCTTAATTCCATGGGCTATGCACTCACTACCTCTAAACTAAGTGAAATTAGAAGGTTGGGTCTTAGGAAAGAATGGAGTTATCTGTGTTATGTGGTAACTAAAGTGTTTTCTGGTAAAATTAGCAATTTTGACTCTATCAACATATCCATGCTTAACATGCTTTACATGCTAGTTACTGATAAGTATTTCAATTTCAGTGACTTGGTTTTGTTTGAGTTAGGTTTAAGTTAGGAGAACTCAATAAGAGAGGTAAAAGTGTCTATTATGCTAGATTTTTCATGATGCTTGCTAACCATGTCATTGAGAATATTGTGATTGAGAACCCAACCAACAAGCTGAATTGTTGGGTTCAAGAAAGAAGAATAATTGTAGATCTCAATAGAGCAGACCACCACAAAGAGGTTCCCCTATTCTATTTTCCAGTAATGGAGGGACCTCAGGTAAGTGAGGTAATTTCTACTGTCTCTACTCTTCCAACCTCACATATTTCTTTGCCTTCAAATGTAGCAATGACATCTGTGTCAATGACCAAACAGATGCCTACCCAAGCTACTAAATCACAAACTTCTAAATCCAAATCTAAGAAAGCCCCCTCTGGTTTCTTTCAAAAGAAACCAGTTGCAAAATCCACTAAACAAAAAGTGGGGAGTGTGAAGGTGGGTGAGAAAGGTGAGGGACAGGGTGAAAATCAAAGAAACCCTAAGGATAAGGCTGGTGAGAAGAGAGTACCCAAACCTAGCCACACCACAGTTTCCCAAGAAACTGTGGTTGTTAATAAGGAATTAAGCTCATTACTAGTTTCATCCTCCCAAAAGGATGTCACTATTGAAACAAGCTCCCAACCAGGAGCACGGGCCAAAAAGGGTAGGGACACTATCTCACCACAAACTTATCCTAGAAAGAAAAGATCAAAAACCCTTGTGGATGCACAGGGCTCACACACAGTGCAAACGGTGCTAAAGACCCAGTCACTGCACCATCTCAAAGTCAGATTAATGTGGCTCCAATAAATGTGGAGTTACAACCAAAATCTCTTATAATTAAAGCACCTGATACACCAAATTCTCCCACACACTCACTGGATGTTGACATGATAAATACATCACTTCCAAATTCTCCATCTTTAACTCTCTTGGAGAAGCCAAAAATCCAAACAAGTGAGCATCATCTTTTAGATGATTTGTTGGCTCACTTGTCATTTCTTTCTGAGACTGTTGAAGCTTCTGTGCCTAAATTATCATCAATCTGCATAAAGTCTACAATAGTCTCCACTCCAAACTCATTTATTTCTTCTATCCCGACGGATATTCATCATCCGTCGGGTAGTGATTGTATCCTGACGGATAAGCCTAACAGCAGTCATCCGTCGGATAGCCAAACTACTATCCCGATGGATATTCCTCATCCGTCGGGTATCTCTGCACAACTTAAAATTTCTTCAATTCTCACAAGTGCAGAAGACTTAGTAGTAATACAATCACTCTTAGGACTGAGAGAAGGGAGTGAATTGAGTGAGAGTCTGGGTTGCTCCCAGGAAAAAGGAGAGAAAAAGAGTGAACAAATGCAGTCCATTTCTTCAGGACTGGCAGAAGTGAGTGAGAGGAGTCCCACCTTAGATGGTGAAGGTGAGGGTGTGAGGGTGGGGAGCCAAGGGGAGCCTTTGATGCAAATAGAGAGAGAAATTATGAGAAAAGCAGGTACAGGAGATATAAGGATGGACATCATTGCTAGTGAGTCAATGAATGCCAATGATGCAGACATAGAGAAACTATCTCAGCAAAGTCAAGCTGTTATAAGTTCCATCTCTTTGGATGTTAAGGCATTTACTCATCCTATTCCAGCATATCAAATTCTAGCTGGACAGGGCAATGAAAATGCAGAAAGAATGCAGAAATTGGTGCATACCACCCAGTCAATGCAAAGAGCTAAGGATGCCATCACAACTATACCACCTAGAGTTGATGATGATGTTGACTATGAGACTGGGGAATCTGCTGATTTCTTTGGAGATGATGGTGAAAATGAAGAGCTCATGTACATAGGGGAGAAGCAGGCACCAGCTTTAGATCTGGCCTTCCTTCATGGGCATTCTCCAAGGACTGTGATCTTTAACATTTTAAGATCACTCTCATTCATCAAATTCAGGAAATACACAATGCTATTAAATCTACCACAGATGCAAACACCAGGCAGCTCTTACAGGCACATCTAAATTCTCTGCAACTGCATCAAATCCAAGGCCTCCAACACAACCAGGATATCACTTCTATCAAGACATAGATCAATGAAGTAAAGAAGGATATTTCTGAAAGATTAGATGCCAAACTTCCATAAGCCACAATAATTGATATTAATAGGCAGCTAAGGAAGAACACTGATCTTGGAACCAAGGTGGATTCCTTGGATAAAAGAATGACTGTTATGGAAGCCTCTCTAACAGCTATACATCTACATCAAGCACAACAAACAGACTTGCTCCAAAAGCTAGTGGCAGCACAAACCTCTTCCTCTGCTCAACTTGCTGATAACAAAAAGGGGGAGAAAGAAAAAGAAAATACTATTGTCCCAATTAGTCAAGAGGAATCAAGGAGTGAGGGGGAGCAGAAAGTGCTAAACATCCAAGTCAGCAAAGTGATTGTGCCAGCAATTGCTTTCACAAAGCCACCAGTCATGGACAACATTGACAACATAAATATGGCAGCAGCAAAGCAAAACACAGATGATAAACTGCTAAAGATTGATGTAGTAGCAGCTGAGAAGGAGTTGAAAGAAAAGTGGAGAAAGATAGATGCAGAGATTCAACAAAAGTTTGGGCCAATTCAGAAGCCAGACAAAACATTCATTCATCACTCTCAAGTCAAGAACATTTCTGTGAATGAAATGAGTATGAATTCTCATCTTGCATCAAATCTCCAAAAGCAGATTTTATCATGAAGCCTAAAAGAAACTATTCAAAGTTTTAAGACAAGAATCCTATGGATACTGTGTATGAGACACATAGGCCCGATAAGAAGAAGCTACTGGCTAGGTCAATTGCCTTATACAAAGATCCAGCTGATTTAGAACTCAAAAGAAGATTAGCCAAGATTTACAGAAATGGTAACAAAATTTGTGTGGTGGCTGGACACCCCATGTTTGTGGAAGCTAAGAAGGAAGAGAAAGAAAGAATCAGGCAAGAAAAGAAGCAAGCTGCTTTGGATGCTAAAAAGCTTAAATAAAAGAAGAAGCAAACTGCTATCTTGGCCAAGCTTCAAGCTGTAAAAACCACAACATAAATTCCTATACAACCAACTGTAATTGCTGAACCTAAGGATCTGAAAGTGCAAGAAGAACCACAGCAGAAAAGAAAATTCAGATACAAACTTCATTCCAAGAGGAAATTAAACTTTAGTGATGAGGAAAAGGAAGACCATATTCCCAAAATGTCCATAACAACAACTCAAACATCAAAACCCTCAGTTGTTTTTGAAGAATTCAAGGTGGTTGATCCAACAAGGAATATTCATGGTGAGCCAATTGTTCCTAAGGATGAGCCAGTAGACTGGGATAGTTTGCCAATTCCCGAGCTAAATTTACCTATCTTCAAGACAAAAAAGACAAAGACAAGAGCTAGCAAGAAAGTGAAACCAGTGATTCTCAAATCCAAGACTCTACTCAAATTTAAATCCACAGTCAACAAAGGAGATATGCTGTACATCTGTGACATCAAAGAGTTTTCTGACATTAACCTCTACTTAGATGAATTGGAAGAAGTTAGAGGAATTGATGCTTACAGACATCTCCCTGAAAGACTGGTATTCAAACATAAGGGAGGAAAAAAGATGATATGGCCACTTCACAGGATTCTTCTGGAAAGCCAATCTGTGCTAATAAAGATCTACTCATATTTCAAAAAGAATTTTGAATACCATGTTACTACTAGAAGATTAGTTCTAAAGAAGATTGAGGAGCTGAGGAGTAATAGAGCCAAAGATGCACTTCCAAAAACTCTATTTATTCCCTTCACATGAAAGAAAGTGCATTTGAGGCCTTATTGGTTGATGGAATTCAGGGATGAAAAGGGAGTTAGAAGATTTTTCAGATTGGAGGACCAATTGAGTATCTCTAGCAATGAGACTCTGTTTGAAATGCAAGGAATGCTAGATCTCTCAGAAGCTGATGAACATGAATTCCATAGACAACTCCAAAACCAGATATAAGAGAACAACAGGAGGCTTGGGAAGAAACCTAGACAATCAAGGCAATAGACTTATCTGCTCAGACTAGAGGAGCACCTTGATAATAATTATGAGCTATTCTTTGTATACTTTGTATTGTTCTATTTTTAGTAAATATTGCAGCACTTATTAGTTTTATCTACTATTTTCAATCTGTATTCTTAGAAGTATTTTGTTATCATCAAGTTTCTCTTAATTTATGGCTACAATTCCAGTAGACATAAATTGCGGGAGATTGTTAGGAATATGTTATGAACTTGATGATAAATCATACAAAACACCTTAGTAGATTTAACTTAGTGAATTTTGTAGCACTCGACAGATGATCAAATTGAGTCCCGATGGATGATCCAATATAGTCACGACGGATGATGATTTAACATCCATCGAGTGAATAGCTTATGTAATAATAAGTTTTGTAGCACATTTTTGCAAACAACTTTGTGTAGATTTTGTAGTAGCATATGAGTCATGTTAACTACTAGTAGATATACAGAATAGTTTGATTAAATGTAAATATGAGATATCTTATAATTCTACATAAATGAAATGAAGTCAAGTGTCACATAGCTACCCGACGGATGATCAACAAAGCTACCTGATGGATGATCAACAAAGCCACCCGACGGATAACAAGCATGTACCCGACGGATGATCAATTCAAATATCTGTTGATAGTGACAACACAGTCACATGCGTTGGGTGTTTGCAAAAGGAATGTGGCAGCCTATTTAGCAGGAAATTGAGAACAAATAAGCATTACCATTTTTATGCAAGTTATGAAGATTTTCAAAGATGCTGGAATAGAGTAATAAAGCAGCATGGAGTTAGACTTGATAGGTTTTGTTTTATTATCTATTCTTATTACCATGTAAACTTGGTAATATATAAACTAAGTGTAGCTAGTAGAACAAACAACTAAGCAAACACTTTTAGAAGAGAAATATAAAAAGCTGTACTTGTCAAGAATTTCTCTGTAGTTTTGTTTGTTCACTTGTAAAGCAGCTGTGAGCCAATTTGAGCTTCACAGAGTTCTCAAATCGATATATATATATATATATATATATATATATATATATATATATATATATATATATGGTGGATACATTCACATCCACCAGAAAGTTTTAAAGACTTGTGTTTTTATTACTTTATGTTTGATTTACTTAATTCTTTCATTCCGCAATTTGCAAATCAAAACACTTATATATATTGAAGTAGAACATTTATAAATCTCAAAAAGAAGCCAAAATTACATTCAACCCCCCCTCTGTAATTATTGTTGTATTGTTAGGGAGTAACATTAATTATCAAATATTGTGCAGAACCGGGCAAATAATTAAGCAAATTACACGTGTTAATCTATTAGCAATCAGTTGGACACGTGTCTTGACCCTATTTAATCCCGTTTCTCTCAAATAAAACACACACACACGGTTCACTCCCTCTCCTCTCTTCATCTCTCTTGCACATCTCTCATCTCTCTCCCTATCTCTCCACTCTCTCCCTCCTCTATCTACCCGTTTCTCCATTTTTCTTCTCTGTTCTTCTGCCTCTCGCAGTGGTTCGCCGTTTGTTTCGCGGCCGCTCCTTTTCGGTTGGTTTCGTGCCTTCTCAGTTTAATTCCATATGTATATATATGTATGTGCTTATGTGTGTGCATTTTGTGTGTGTGCGGTGTGTGTGGCCGGAGTTTTTTGCCGCCGTTGATCCTGTCTTCCGGTGGTTAGTGCCCTGTTCCTTTTTCATTTCGTTCTTGCGCGTGAGGCATGTTCAATAGTGTTTTGTGTTGTTGGTTTCTGTTGTTGCTTGGTTCAGTTTAATCCAAATTGATAATTATTATTTTACTGCAGGAAATTTGCTTGACTGAGTTTCGTGAAATAAAATATATAACTTCTCGCGGAAAATATTTTTAATAATCGATGGAATTTTTGTGTTGAAATTCGAATAGTCGGGTGCCCCAAAAATTTTACCGACGTCAGCGATGAATTTCGATGAGATGGCGGTGGACTGTGATGACACGATTCTGAGTCCTAATATAAATAAATAATAAATGTACAAATTCTATTTTATAAGTTTCGAAACGGAGTAGTTGTTAACTATTTATACTCGAGATTATTGGGATTATGATTATGATCATTGGATTGCGTTGTTGTGAAATTGGACGTCGATTATGTTTCGACGGGTAGTCCGATAAACAAAGGAGACGCTGCCCGATTTTCGGGAAATTAATTCCAAAAATTCGGGAACGAATCCTGTAGAATATCGGAAATATCAGTCAAATGTACATAGCTATATAATTATAAATAAATATTGTACGAACCTATTTGCATATTGTGATAAATAGTTAACAACCCTATTTTATGAAATGTACCGCGTGTGTAATAAAATATTTTCTAAAATATGACTGACAACCCTGTTTTCTAAAGCGAAGAGTATATGAATTTCCGAAAATGAGTATCGAGCCGAGTTTTGATTGTGTGAACCCTGATTGCTATGTGTATTGTAATAATAGGTACAATTGCAAGTCGAGTTATGATATTGTTGGGTAGAATTGATAGTGAGGAAATGTCAAGCATACCTAGACGTCTAACATAGAGTATTTTAACCTTGTAGGTTCTAGTCGCAAATCGAAAGTTGACATCGGACTAAATATAGCCTAGTGGTCAATCGACAAGCTCAGCGAGGTTCCAAGCAAAGGACCTGAGTGTTGAAGTCGGATCCAGGATAGTCTAATAGTAAGACGATAAAGCCGAGCGACCAAGTCAGTCCAAGGTCAAGCGGTATTAGTTGTAAAGCTCTGCAAGGCAAGTACCCCTGACCATTCTTTTATGGTTCAGTACATATGAATAACTGTTACTTTATTCTCGTACAGGAACAGAAACATTTTAAGTTACGTATCCCGTGTAGTTATAAATAACTGTTTTAAACCTGTTTTGGGGAAAAGTTACTTCGAAAGGTACCTATCCCGAATGAAACGATTTGTGAACCATATTTTACATGTTTTGTTAAATGAAGGATTTTTAAAAAGGGATAGGTACAAATGTTTTGAAAACTGGATAAAACGATCAGATATGGGATACATAGGGGCTAGAGTGGCGTAGTGAGGTTGCGTAAGAGGCTAACTCGGTTGCGTGCATTACATAACCGATTAGTCCAGCAGGTCAGAGACCTAGCTAGTCTCGGAGTTCCAGAACAGGTTTATGGGATGGAAGATGGACAGTCTGGTGTTGATAGCCTGATCAGCTATCTTCACATATCCACTACGTATCTGATTTGGTTTTATGGTTCCCGTAACGGAACAAGTGATTTATACAGTGTATTTGGAAATGAAAATAGCATGCTACAATTGGACTCTGGTATTTATACACAACACACACAACTGATGATACATTTTTATAGAGCATGCTAGTTGTTGATATCCAGTATATACATGTTTTACTTATTTTTGTAACAAGTTATGAATTCTGTTCCTGTAACTATTTTATCATAAATTGTTTTACTTATTATTCATATAGCGGTACTGCTGGGCAATTGATTGCTGACCCTTGCAGAATATTTTGTATATATGTATTGCAGATGCCTATGAGACTTTTCCGTCGTAATCAGGGCAGGGTTCCAGTTCCTTCTGAACCAGTCTCCTCTGAGGTAGTTGTGTCAGACCAAGTAATAAGTTGGTTTTGTAGTAATTGTAACCTAAGTCATACTTAAACCTGGAAAAGATCTTGGTAAAGGGGTCGTGTTTATGTTTTATCATTGAAGTGGATTATATTATGTTTGTTATTGATATTGTTGATGACGTCAAGTCCTGACCCCAGGGTTGAGGTCGTCATAATATCACAATATGATAGCATAATAAAGAAAAGAAAAGAAATGGGCCACTACTACAAAGTACTCAAATGAACAATAATCTGGATATAAATACAATAATCTGAACAATCATTTGAAACTTAAATTGAATTATATCATCTTTTAAGCTAGTGAATCTGAATAATATAAAAGAAAATTAATACTAAGAAAGAAAAGAAACAAAATAAAATTGATACAATAAATTTGAAACTGCTATACAAACCAGTATATATATAAAGGTATTGATACAACCATCCAAAGTACTGACTCGACTAGTCTGATACGAACTCAAAAAACATACAAATATAACTCGATAATAAGAATGACATAATAAAAGAATATATTATGCTACAAAAGATATCCCTACTCTGTCAAACTGATCCAGCTGCCGCTGGCACACTCCTCGCATCACACTGCATCATATATCACTGGCTTTCACCACCATACACAACAAAATAGGAGACAAATACCCTCCGCACTATACTGGGTCTCTCATCTCCTAAACCAACTCATCTATCATCCTCTAGCCAGGCGTCTCATGCACCACGTGTAACTCTGATAAATTCCAGATCATAAGTCGAGTAACTCTACGGGCTTCTGCGTCCCACACACTATTGGACGGAAGCTCTTCCAACCTCGCTCTGACAATCTGCTCAATAACTCGGACCCTAGACTACACCTCAGAACTCGAAACACATGCCCTCATAGCAGTTGTCTGCGCCATCTCCCAAATAGTCTGACTCATTCCGGAATTTTAGACTTTAAGAAAATTAACTCCCTATTCATTGCTGCATATACATGGTATAAGACTTCACTAGGAGCTACTGCCGCTGGGGTCCTCGAACTAACTGAAGCTATAGAGGTCGTGTGACTCTGTATCCGGGTATGCCTGGTCGTAGCATGAACAACCTCTCTAGACACGGCCATACGGGCCTCTTCCATGATCCACATGACAAGAGTCTCACCAACCTCGTAGACATCCATAGCCACCTCCGTACGAACGGACATAACTGCCCTCTCAGCCACCCTAACTAGCTCTGGGTCTGCCACTACCTCCTGCACCATCTCAACCACCGAGTCTGCCGAAATCTCAACTCTAGGCTCTGTAACTCCTACCATAAGCTCACTTTGAACCGACTCCTCCGAATCTGATGAAGGGGATGGAGGTCCTACTCATCCACCAGAATAACCAGTCTCATCAGAACTATCCTCCTCCATAAGCTCCTACTGGAATCACATCACAGCTCACATATATAAATTTGAAACTTATGACCAAAGACTATGTCCGATAGTTTGAACTCAACTCGATATGAGTTAGACACACGCTTATCTCATATAATCTTCCTATAACTCAAATAAAACAACTCATAAGTCTATTTTAGTGACCACAACCTGTAGCCCTGATACCAACCTGTGATGCCCTCCAAATCTGGGGTCTAAATTTGGGGGTCACTAACTACTAAATAATGAAATAATATATACAGCGGAATTAAAGTACTATTTATGACCCCTGAATGCATAAGGATCGAGTACATGTTATAATATGAAACATACACTACATCAAACTATTAGTTATTACAACTACAAACCTGATTAGGATAACCTCTATATGAAGTTATGCTAATCCTCAAAAGTCTAATAAGTTTTACAAACCAGTTCGCTTTTTATTATTACACTACAAACTAATTTACAAACTATTCCAACTCCCAGATCCTACCTGCTGCTGTTGGGGCACCTGAAACCTAAAGATCCGAGGATGCACTAGAGGCACTATAACCCCCCAAATCCGGGGTCGGGGATCCGGGTTGTCACGAGTTCCATTTTCCTTAATAACACTTAATCTTAATAAACAACCAAGTATTGCGCACTATGACCCAACAATATACACACACACACACACCATAAGTTATAGTCTCAGAGATGAATACCAAAAATAACACAAGTCATTTTATTCCATAATTATAAACCATTACACCTTTAAAGGGTTTCTGAATAAATTTACATATTCTTTTCCATTAGTACAATTCATAATATACATAAGTCTGGTATATTAACAGTTGAAACCTAGCCTATTGGTAGTTCCTACCTCAGCTACATCGACATCAACGCCTATAGAAAACTGCGGAACGTTTCCTATCCGCTTGCGAATTAAGAGCTTGGTCCTGTTCATCTTGTCTATCTGTTATTGTGTGATGAATAAAGAAAGCAAGGGTGAGCAACAAGCCCACCGAAATAATATGTATAATAATTAACAATATATGAGCATTCTCACAGTACTCATGAAGGTCTTGGTCAAGAAGAAATGAACCAAGTTTGATATCTTAATGCGACGAAGTCGTAAAATATTCAGTATATATATACATATATACTTCTCAAAATCTTTAAAATCCTCTGACATGTATAATATACACAGAGTTCCAGTTTATAACTGTATAAAATATCCTTGCAAGGTGATCTCATATATCTAACCTCGTCTCAACATTTTTCTAAAAATCTTTATCGTGCATAAGATAATCATAAACTAGATATAAGTTAAAAAGATGAAGTTACAAGATGCTCCAATATACTTATATCTTTTCCGAATACTACTCGAACTACCACCATTCAGGATATAATCAGTTTCAAAAGTTCATCACATAGATGAGACTACAAGATAAGACTTGGTGATAGGGATAAATAAATTATTAAATATTGCATTGATTGTACAAGGTATGGGCTGCTAGGCCCAATAAAAAGATATATGATATTCAGACCAGAAAAGGTTAAGCCTGATGGACCAGATCAGGCCTGATGGAATAAAGAAGGCCCAAAAGCCCTGATTATTAATTAATTTCGTAATTAATTAATAAGGGAAAAATCAGCTATTGAGAAGAGTCCCGATAAGGATATAAATCCATATAGATTAGCCTCAAAGGGACCTAAAAGGATAATGAATCAGTTTCCTACTATCTAGGACTCCAAAGTCCATTCTAATTATGAGACTTGCCCACCAAGTCTCCTATACCAAGTCCAACTCAAGGACTCCCAACATCTATATAAGGGGCCTCACCCCACAGATAAGAACTACGTTTTTTGACTTGATCCTTAGCAATCAGCAAGGTACGTAGGCATCTTGTTAAGGCAGATTGAGTCACAAAACACAAGAGCAGTCAAATCGAGCCTCGAAGCTCACATTCCTTATTATTAAACACAGCTATTATATATATTAGTTTTAATCCATAACATTTGGCCAGAAATGATGGCTGATGCCAAAGAATATGTGAAGAAGTGTGATCGCTGTCAGAAGCATGCACCAGTTGTTAGACAACCCCCCGAGATGCTGACCTCTATCAACTCGCCTATTCCCTTTTCTATGTGGGGGATGGATATTCTAGGGCCTTTCCCTATGGCCACGGCACAAAGGAAGTTTCTGATTGTAGCCATTGATTATTTCACCAAGTGGATCGAAGCCAAACCCTTGGCCAAAATCACAACTAAGCAGGTTGCACAATTCCTGTGGGAAAACATTATGTGCCGATATGGAATTCCCCGTATCCTCGTCACTGACAATGGAACACAATTCAACAATGAGGAATTCAAAAAGTATTGTGAAGAAAATGAAATTGAGTTACGGTTCACCTCTGTGGCTCACCCGCAAGCCAATGGGCAAGTGGAGGTAGCAAATCGGATAATCCTGGATGGACTAAAGAAGAGGGTCGAAAAGTCAAGAAATAATTGGGTGGATGAAATACTTCCAATATTATGGGCCTACAGGACTACCTGTAGAGTCACGACAGGAGCAACTCCCTTCATGTTGGCATATGGGGCAGAAGCAGTAGTTCCAGTAGAGATATCACATTCCTCTCCAAGGATTCAGGCTTTCAATGCAGAGGAAAATGAGGAAGGGCAGAGGTTAGCCCTGGATTTAATCGATGAAGTGCGAGATAAGGCACATGCAAAGATAGTAGAATATCAGAAAAAGGCTTCATTCTACTACAACCTAAGGGTTAAAGAGAGGTTTTTCAAACAAGGTGACCTAGTCTTGAGAAAAATAGAGGCTTCTGGTGTCGGACAAAAAGGAAAGCTTATCCCGAATTGGGAAGGGCCGTACAAAGTCAAGAGCGTTCATGGTAGAGGAACCTACAAGCTGGAAACTATGGATGGTTTTGAAGTCCCGAGAACCTGGCATGCATAAAACCTGAAGGTTTACTATGTGTAAGATAGTCGAAGTACGATTCTTGCTTGTCATTGTGATAAGCAGGTTTAAAAGCACCTTGAAGCTTTGCTTGCGTAGGACTTTATATTCTATTAGAGTTTACGTTGTCAAGTTATATTGATTAGGGTCGAACCCATGCTATGTAAGGTTTTGGAAAACCAAATTTCGTATTAAAGAGTTTGAAATTATTTCAATCTAAGGAAGCTTAAAGTTTAAGTGCATATTAAGTATTGTAAAGAAGAAAAAGGCAAATAAGGAAAACAGCATAGCTAATATAACCCCGAAGGGTAACAACTTCTGACATAAATTTACATATTGTCTCAAACAAAAAATATACAAAAAAACTTAGGCCTCGGAAGGATGAGATTCTTCAGAACCACTATCCGAGGAACCACTATCTGAGGTCTCCTCGGACGTCTCCGTGGTCCCTTCAGAAGTCTTTGTAGACGTTCCGTCAGAACTGCCTTCAGATGCTTTGGAGGATGTAGGAGACACTGGATTCTGAGGCACAGCCCTTGGAGGCTCTTTCACCCTGATTTTCTTCGCAGCAGGCGCGGGGTCTTATTCGGATGAAGCCTCCTCCTCCTCAGAGCTAGACTCCAGTTCTTTCCTCTTGTGGCTTGGGCTCCCTGAAGGGCCATCTTTGATCATGTCAGCAAGCTTATTAGTAACGCCCCCCCCAGCTCCGGAACTCGCACAGGGCAAGGAAAGGAGGACTGCTCAAGGACCTCTGGAAAATCATCCTGGATGGCCTCCACAGCAGCATCCCAACCCTCTTTGTAGCTAACTGGGTGAAGAAGGGCATCATGCTCCACCATCAAGTCTTTAAATTCCTGAGTGTCCATCCAGCCATCAAAGGCTTTGTCCTTCTACGCCTTCAGAATAACATTTTCGGCCCGGGCCATTTCTAGGTCAGAAGTTGAAGAGGCCAGTTGAGCTTCAAGGGCCTCTATTTTCTGGTTGGCCTCCTCCAACTTCTTGTTGGCATCTTCCAGGCCAACCTTCCAAGCCTTAGCTTGGTGAATTGCCCCTTGGAAATGGGCGTTAGCCTGCAAGAGAAACAGCAAAAGTATGAGAAAAGAAACATGGAAAGGCAAGTATGAAGGGCATAGGTAAAGGACGTACCGTCGCCAGAGCCTGGGCTCCAAAAAGCTCATTCCCCTCTAAGTCCTGTTGAAGGACAAAATCTTGATAGTCCACCGGGGAGATGGAATGCTTAGACCATTCCTTGGACAGCGCCGTGCTGCCCACGATTGAATCCTTGCCCCGGATCCCCCAAGCAGGTTGAAAATAGGCCCCTGGCCTCTGCTTGGTGCGCAAAACTTGGCTGGGGCCTTCCTCGCTTGGCTCCGTTGCCTGGAGGAGGAACTCAGGGAAGCGGTCACCAAGGCGAGGGTCTTTAAAGACCTTCCCATCCCTCTTCATCCTGGTTGTCTCCAGGTCCTTAGGCTTGGTACCCTCCTCAATCTTCTCAGCCACTGCAACAAACAAAGTCAGTTGAAAAATCAATGGAATAGAAAATGAAGGAAATAAAAGAGGTAAGAAAGGGAACTTACTTTTCTTATGAACGGGCGAGAGGCCGCGCTCTACCAGGACGGTCTCCCGGATAAGGTCCCAAGAATGGGAAGTCCCATTGTCTTGCGTAAGGAGGTTGAAAGCTCTAGCCTCCTCCTCAGTCAGAATTATATCATTTGGGCTCCCATCCACGGCCAGCCCAAAGGACGATCGAAACAGGGAGCCCTAATCTCCACCTTCCCAAGCAATGATTAAAAAATCTTTCTTCCACCCCAAGTTGTTATCGGGGATGGACTTCCCATTCACGATATGGGGAATAGTGGGGCGCTGATTTAGAGAAACCCAACCCGGACTTTTATCAGGGCTGTTCTTGAACTGAAAAATCTTTCTGAAGACAGCAACAGATGTGAGGACATTGTGCTTGGCGCATTGCGACAGATAGCACAGAATGAGCCTCCAAGAATTAGGGGGAGTTAGCAAGGGCTGATGCCCACATCAGCCAGTAGCAAAGGAATGAATGGATGAAAAGGGAGTCTGATACCTGCCCTTAGAGTATCCCTATAGACGCATAGGGCGTCCTTCTTCCACTAACAGGCCCTGTCGGCCGAACCTGCAAGAACCAGCTTAAAAGGTTCCTTGATTCTAAAGCAGCTGCTCAACTTTTCCAGCTCCTTGGGGTCCCGTAAGGCACTGATATGATCGTGCGCGTCCAGATGCGCATCAGACGGGTACTCGTCCCCTCGAGTATTGATCATGTCGATTAAAGAAGTGTACCTCGATCGGATAGGGAACTCGTTGGACTTTCTAGCCACGTTCATCTTGGCCAAGCGGGTCATTTTCTTGTCAGCCATCTGCAAAAAGGACACATACAGGATATCTTAAAAGGGCACCCAATAAAATTGACACGAAAAGAAAAGGGAGGGATTTTACCTGAAGAAGCGCTCCTAAAAAAGGCTTTGAGCTCCGACTTGCTGTTATTGCTCTGAGAATCTTAGCAGGAGGAGAAAGAAGAAAACTTAGAAATGAGAAGGTGAGAAGTAGTAGCCTCTCCTCAATCCTTTATATAAGAGGAAAAGGAAGTTGAAGGGACGAAAGCCCATTAAAGACAAAGGCCCATGGGAAAAAGCCCAGAAAAAGGAATATTCCAGAATATATCCTAGGAATTCTAGAGGATTCTAAACAGGGAATATTAAGCCCAGATAAATGTTAAGCCCAGTAAGATCTGGAAAAAGCCCAATAAAAGAGGCCAATAAGTTTTGGAAAAGCCCACTAAAAGAGGCCCAGTAAGTCTTGAAAAAGCCCAATAAAAGAGGCCAGTAAGGTTTGGAAAAACTCAATAAGGCCCAATAAAGAAGGCCAGGCCCAAATCCAATTAGGATTTGGAAAATACAATACCTTAAATTAAAGCCAAATGAAAAAGGCTAGTGGAAGACCAGGATTCAGGTCGAAAACCAGGTCGTGAATCCTGCTCGAAAACTTTCGAGCAGGCACCCGAAAATAGCGGGTAAAAAAGACCAGGATTTAGGTCGAAATCCAGGTCGTGAATCCTGCCCGAAATTTTTCGACTAGACACACGAAAACAACGGAAAAAATAGGACTGAATTGAGGTCGAAACTTCGACCAGGAATGAGGTGGAATTAAGTAAGCATCTATCAAGAATGAGGATTAAAAACCCAGGTCGAAGTTCGACTAGGATCCTGGTCGAATTTCAGGTCGTGGATCCTAGTCGAAATCCTTCGACCAGGAAGCAAGAAAACCAAAGAATTTTTGAACAAGATTCAGGTCGAAATATCGACTAGAATCCTGGTCGAAATCCTAGTCGATAGGCTCAAGACCAGAAGCTAAAAAAGTAGGGGAATTTTCGACCTAGATCCAGGTCGAAATTTTGACTAGGATCCCGGTCGAATTCCAGGTCGTGGATCCTAGTCGAATTCCTTCGACCAGGATGGCAAGGCTGACCCCTATTTTTGACTAGGATCCAGGTCGAAATTTCGACTAGGATCCTAGTCGAAAAAGGGCTGGAAATCTGAAAAATCCCAAAAAATTAGGGAAAAATCCCAGAAAATTAGGGAAAAATCCAGAAAATTAGGGAAAAATCCAGAAATTAAGGATAAATCCCGGAAAATTGAGGAAAAATCCCAGAAAATTAGGGAAAAATCCAGAAAACTAGGGAAAAATCCAGAAATTAAGGATAAATCCCGGAAAATTAAGGAAAAATCCCAGAAAATTAAGGAAAAATCCCGGAAATAAGGGAAAAATTCCTGGAAATTAAGATAATTCCTGAATAAAAGGAAAATTCATTGTGCATGTGTAGGTCGCTCCACACTTTATGCAAAAACGAAACCCTGTAAGGGAATGAATAGACTTAACTTCTGCGAAACCTAATCAATGTTTCCCAAAAGTTGGGGGGCAAATGATAGGGATAAATAAATTATTAAATACTGCATTGATTGTACAAGGTATGGGCTGCTAGGCCCAATAAAAAGATATATGATATTCAGACCAGAAAAGGTTAAGCCTGATGGATCAGATCAGGCCTGATGGAATAAAGAAGGCCCAAAAGCCCTGATTATTAATTAATTTCATAATTAATTAATAAGGGAAAAATCAGCTATTGAGAAGAGTCCCGATAAGGATATAAATCCTTATAGATTAGCCTCAAGGGGACCTAAAAGGATAAGGAATCAGTTTTCTACTATCTAGGACTCCAAAGTCCATTCTAATTATGAGACTTGCCCACCAAGTCTCCTATACCAAGTCCAACTCAAGGACTCCCAAGATCTATATAAGGGGCCTCACCCCACAGATAAGAACTACATTTTTTGACTTGATCCTTAGCAATCAGCAAGGTACGTAGGCATCTTGTTAAGGCAGATTGAGTCACGAAACGCAAGAGCAGTCAAATCGAGCCTCAAAGCTCACGTTCCTTATTATTAAACACAGCTATTATATATATTAGTTTTAATCCATAACACTTGGATAGATTCAATCTTTGAAATATCATTCAAAAGAAATGAAATTACGAGATACTTCATTAAGTCCCGATATATATACACCTATATATATATATCTCATACTTTCCTTGAAAACCTCTGTTATGAGAAGTATAAACAGAGTTATAATATCCAATGAATTTGGAAAGAAGGAAATTTTGGCATAAACCTGATATCTTGCTGATCAGGCAAAGATAACAATTAAGTAACCTTTTCTACTAGTAGATGAATGAATTCCCCACTGGTCATCACCCTGGCCGCATTAGGACCTTATGCTGGACTGCCACTCAGCCACTTACGCTTTGATGGACTGCCACTCAGCCACTTACACATTGATGGACTCCCACTGAGCCCATGTTGCTTATGCCGACGCATTTATATGGACTTACTTCCCGAATGTTGGGCAAGTAATCAATCTCTTTTATCAAAACAGCAACCTCGTTGCGAATATAAAATACAGCACAGATCCGAATCCCTCAGATTTTTAAGAGAGTATTTAAATCCCCTTCTAAAGGAAGATCTTAAATTTGGAAAAAAAAATTGGGATCCGCTCTAGCCTTTAAAATCATTTTGTAGACTCCAAAATATCTTTGAAAGCGTTTGGAATAAGGATGATTTGATAGAATAAATCAATTCCAAGATAATGAAAGAATATCTGAATATTATGCTATAAATAATATTCCAATAACGAATAGCTTTCGTCAAAGAAAATGAAGTAAAAGTTTTGAAAATAACTTTCTGAAAATATTTAAGGTAAGAATGATTGACGATATCAATCATTTCTCGAATACTTGGCGAATAACGAAACATTATTCTTTAAGAAAATAATGAATATTATTTAATAAAATAAACGCAGTCATAAGTCCTCGAACGAATATTAAAATTAATATTCATTTATAATTTAAAACTATCGAATAAACATTATTCGATTAATAGTTTTGAAAACTATATATATATAATATACTCGGGAACATCGCCTCTCAGTTTAGAGAAATGTTAAACTTTGGGTCCCCTATACTCAGGGTATATGCAGCTACTGCTTATCTCTATCATAGGTATTATGCAGTTATAAGCATTTGAATTGATTATAAAATATCAAGACTCACAACATACATATATATACCATATCAACATGCTCCAATGTATCGCAAGATTTGCTAATAGAAACCATTCACTTATCTCAAGATAATGCATCAATATATTTACATCACAACAACAGTATAACGGGTAGAAAACTTGCCTGAGCGTTCCGGGGTAGACTTAATCTTAGAGTGGGTCCGGTAACCTATGAACAACAACATAAGCCAGAATCAGACCACGGTCGCTTAAGAAACTAGTCAAAACTCACTCATACCCCAACGGTCACTTTCGGTCGCTTATACGCTTAACGATTTGCGTTAATCGCTTGCGTACCCTTGGCTCCACCAATTTTAATAAATTAACCGTTACGAATTTTAAGGCAACTCTTTCGCGAGTACTTTACCAACTGCCTAATCCACCTTAAATAATTGTTTCGTAATCCAATTAGTCTTTTAAGGGCCTTAATCAAGGTTTCAGAGTAAAGCGAAGGGTAATGGTTAGCTCGTGAAACGCCGTTACTTAAAACGGTCGTTTCTCCTAAACCGTACATCGGATCCAAGCGAACCAATTATCAAAACAAAGATTACGACACGATCTAGCTAAAAATGGCAAATTTACAGATTGGGCAGTGAGCTTTCTGTCCCGAACACTAAAAAAACAGTTGAATGAAAACGGGCATTACGACGGCTATGTTTACGCGATTACCAATGTTTAAACCACTCCAATTAACCACAAACCAACTCATAACCATCAATAAAACCAAACTTCATCTAAAAGCTCACCACATCAGTCCATAACCTCAAGATTTTCTAACTCAATCAATCACAAACATGAGCTACTAACTATACTTAAGATTCATTAACCACTAACCAAGATTCATAACCCAAAATCAATACAAATCCAACCAAACTTTAAACAAACAAGAATCATACTTCTCATAAACTATATCAATCAAAACCAGTCCTAAATACTCAAAAGTAAAGCTAGGGTATGAGGTTTTACCTTCCTTGGTGAGTGAAGTAGCTAGGAAGCCTTAAGGAGCCTTGATCTAACCTCCTACAAGCTTGATCTTTCAAAGAAATCAAGAACACAAAAATTAGTTTCAAGAAATTACTATTCACTATCTCCTTCCTTGATTTATTGGAACAGATTTACAAGGAATTAGAAGCTTAAACTCCTAGGATATACTTATCTAAACGTAGGGAAGCTTACATAATTACCTTGGATTTGATTATGAAGTGAAGCTTGGAGTTTGTAAAAAAATTTCTTCTTTGAAAGCAAGGGGCCGAGAGATTTGTTCTTGGAAAACCAAGTCAACTTCTAATTTTTGTGTTATGATATTTTGATTGGTTGCTTCCCTTTTTGGCTTGGCTAATTTTTTAGAATTTACCATGGTAACTTTTACTTGGCCAATAATCATCCAACAAAACAAATCTACTTGTCATGCTTATGTCATCATGATTGTGTCATCTTTTAACACATGTCTTGTCCTTGTGGTGTGATGACATCATCATCCACTAATCTCTTTGATTAAACCTTAATTACTTGGCTAATGACCGCTATCTGTTATACGGTTCGCTTAACTTTCGTTCTCGTTCATCGTTTGAAGGATAATATCCGAGATCTTATTACTTGGTTTCCCTTAACCTTTATCAATACTTTATATTCCTTTTATGATCCTCTCTTATAATCCTTGAATTTAAATCCTTTTAGTCATGTTACCTTATACTCAATTCTTTCGGTATCTGGTGGATTTTCGGGAAAATCAAAGTATTCGAATTTAGATTTTGACGATCTTTACATACACTCATATACTTTATGGAGTACTAATAAGATCTCAGAATATCAATAAAAGAACTCCTACATAGTGTGCCATGAAAAATTTCCTTAATCAGCAAAATCACTATTCATAAGGATTACAAAAAGTCCAAAAATTTTGGGGTTATTACAGGAACCCTCTTCCTAGCAGTGTGCAACAAACGAGGCATCTCAAAGCCTCTTTGAAAGATCAGCACAATAAAACAAGTATGAGCTATGAAATGCTTAGCATGTAGTATAAAATATGTGCTCGAAATGATAACAACAGTCTTATGATGATAAAGAAAGAACAACAGATAAATAATAATATATGCATAATAATCAAAGCTACATGAGCTGTGAGCAACAAATAATAAGTTTTTGAGATTGGATTCTTTTAACTGATGGACGTACTATTACATGCTGATCATCCACTATAATAGCACTAGATCATGTTTCGTAGAAACATGTCCCGTAACACGAGTACTCCAATAACAAGGCAATACATCTGCATATGGCAACAATTGTATTATAAATATGGTCATATAATACACAACCCTCCGCTGGACCGTCCGTCCTGGTCACTTACGTAATTCATCCAAATAAAATATTTTCATAAAGGAATCGAATCAATCGATATCCTATCATAATCAACTCCCTATTTTTCATGTTCTGGAGTAATCTCAACAACTGATGGCGAGATAACTAGTAATATTAGTTATTCGCTAAATTTCAATATCACATACAACTGTATAGAGTAAAATGAGATAACATAGTTATTCACTATCTATCAGGAATAAGATCAATATTCTAGTAGAAAAATTACTAGAAATATCTGACTCAAACAATCTAAGAGTATTCGAAAGTATTGTACCAAAAGGATTAACCTAACAACAATATCTATCTCAAGTATATAACATTTGTCTATTCTGAAATTGGAATAGGACAAGAGTACTTGCCTGGTATACTAAGACTGGATTTAACCTTGTCTAACCCTGCCTGCCTTCCTGGACTAGATTCTATAAATCAAATATACTTATTTAATAAACCAGACAACAGTCAAATGACGTCTATACATCTCAGCGTCTACCCGATCGTTCGTTTAAACATGGCATCGAAAGCTGTAAATAGATAACATGCATCTCACATAACACGTAATCATGTTATGTAAATAACATATAAGTCAGATCATCAAAAGATAGGTCTCGGTGTTTTTAAAACTGAAATCGGTTCAAAATAAGGATTTTCCGATAAGTATTTGACTTAGAATGATTCGTAAAACAAACATGTTAGGTCACACAACACTATAGAAGGGGTTTGAATACAGTGTTTATACAATCAAATCGATTTAACACAAGTACGTAACAAAGATCAAGTATATTGAATAAACTCTGTTACAATAAGAAATGTTGTTCTCTCTCAGTGATGAACAAATATCACTAAGAGCTGCTAGGTTACAATATATAATCTTCTCAATAATGATAACACATCTAGTGTAAACCCTAAGTCTGTGTTTATCTAGTACACAGTTACAAGATATATTCTAATTTATATGGAATACAATTATGTCTCCTAAAATATATCAATCAGATATCTTCTACAAGTCTTCTAGTCCTCTAACTCTTTCCATGCATATCTTCTATTATTTTAGTCTCGATCTTCTCCTGTAAATCAGCTTCATTCCTTAACTGAAAGTCTTCATGCACTTAAGTACTGATGTGACCTTAAGTTCTGATATTAAGTTCTAACTTCCAGTAAGTTCTGATTTCAGTAAGTCCTGATTTGTCCTGTTGTTAAGTTCTGAAAACTAAACATAAATCATATTAGACATAACATCTCAAATATATCTAACAACCTCCCCCAACTTGTAAATTATGCAAAATATACAAGTTAATAGATTTGATGATGTCAAAAACATTTAAGTATAAATGCAAATAAGAGTTTAACTAGATAACTAACTATAACGTACAGTCCTTGTAGCTTTTACCAATCTCACTGAGTCAATCTGAATCCATAATGATTCTTGACAAAGCTTGATATCAGCTTTTCTTCTTTAATCCTCGGGACTTGAGCTATTGTAGTCTTGACTTGCTTCATCTCTTCATTCTGACTTCCAATCTGGTAGATTGCAGTCCTTAAAGCAGAGATATGGTTTCTTTCTAAACCATCATTCTGTCTTATTACCCTTGGATGAGAAGAATCTTCATTGTAGCACGGACATTTCTCATTCAGTATCACTTCAAGCTTAGCAGAATCCTTCCTCATTGGAGTTTCACTTCCATCATTTTCAACAATACTAGGAGTAAATTCTGTAACTCTTGAACTAGAAATTCTTGCTTTATCTCTGATGGTCTTTAATATGAACTTTGACCATCTCCTGGTAATATCAGACTTTACCTCTAAAAGGTAATGAAAGAATTGAAGTTCTTTCAATGATTTGTTCAGCACATCTAATTCTGACATTTGATATGTCCTTCCATCTTCAAGAAATAGAATCAGAATTTCCTTAACATTGTGCTTGTTATGAACATCCAGTATCACTTGAACAGATATAACTTTATCAAGATGTTTCTGTGTAACATCTTCAAGAGGTCTGTCAGTCAATAGAAATGGATCTCTAGTAGTAACTTCATGTATTGTCATGATCTTAGCTTCATCAGAACCTAGCCCAGACCAATAGTCATAAAAGTAGACAGTAATTGGCTTTTCTTTGGATCTGATGGTTTGACATTTTTTCACAGAAGTTTCTTTTTATCAGCTACTTCGATTTTGTCTAAATCAATTTGAGCTATGTCAGAGGTTGACTTGATGACTTTATCACAACTTGTTGTTTCTGTTGTAACTTGCAGTTCTTCACTCTGAACAACTTGAGCTTTGTCAGAAGTTGTCTTTAATTCTTCAAAAATCTTCTTTCTTTTCGGAGTTTGAACATTTGCATCTTCAGCAAGTGTATCATCAGTAACTTGAACCATTTTGCACACTGGTTTTATCAGAATTCGAGGAATTTTTATCTCCTATGGCTTGATTGGTTCATCAACTTTTCCCTTTCCTTTATCTTTGGGATCAATCTCAGTTTGTGATCTAGTCTTGGGTTTTGATGCCTCAGTATGTGACTTCTCCTTGATCACAATGCCTTTTTCCTTAGGACTTGGAGGTTTCTTTGCAACAGAAGCTTTTGGCTTTAGATTTTTCTTTTCAGCTTTAAATCTAGCTTCTTCCTCCTTGAGATTTTCTAAATCCATTCCTAGATTATGCTTCAGAAATAATCTTCTAGAAATTTCTTCATCAAGTGTCTGAATCTTGGGATCCTTGTAGTAGACTGTAGTATGCTTTTCCTTGAGCTTCAGAGTTTGCATGAACTTTTGAGAATCTTGACTTCCACCGTGTATCAGAACATCAGGCTTTGTCAGACTTTGCTCATCAGAACTTGATATCAGATTTTGAGTTTGAGTACTTGCTATCAGATTTTGAGTTTGAGCAGCTTCAGAACTTTTCTTCTTTTGAGTAGAAGATTTGCTTGCATCAGTACTTAGTTTCCTTGAAGAAACCTTACTGCTCTGCTCTTTTCCTTGAACTTGACCTCTACCCTTGCTAGGGTTTCCCTGGTCATCAGCTTCATCATCTTTCTTCTTCAGTAATTGATCATTTGAGCATTTGGACTTAACTATCTTCTCCCCATTTTTGACATCATCTGATAATAGGAGTGAGAGAAGAAATTCCATTGAAGATTGAATATCATTCAATTGAGCCTGTTGAGAAGCTTGATTTTCCAGAACCTCAGAAATTTGGGCCTATTGCTTTTCTTGAGTTTTCTCAATTTCTTCTACTTTTTCAGAAATAGGTCTGAATATGTCGATTCAAATTCAACATTTGTTTGTCAAATCAGCATAAATTATTAGTAACCACAATTTTAATCGAAACATCATCAAGAAATGCAGTTCAAGTAGATGAAGTAAAGATTAACAGATTGTAATAAGAACATTCACATTCATATAATACGAGATAAACAAAGATGAAATCTTGCAATCAAAAGAAATTTCATTAAAATATCTAAAGAGTACATCTTATTAAATTTGTAGATTATATGCAAAAGATTATAAGATAATCCTAGTCTAAAATGATGAACATCAACAACCTTGGTCTAAGATCAATTAGTTCCTCATGCTGCTGACAAACAGCACTGCAAGATGGATGATCCGTTCTTGCTGAAGAAGAGCCTCTCTCCATTCTTCTTCCAACCGATGAAGATAAAGTTGATAGTCCATCTGAAAGAACAAGAGGTTTTTCTGAACCTCTTGTGAAACTAAGTTCCATATTTCATCAGGAATGGCAGAGACATGCCATTCATGTTCCCAGTCACCACAGCTAAACTCAACGTTGAAGTTTTCATAGTTCATAAACATTTTTACAAGAACCATTTTTATGAAGGAAGAAAATGGTGAGAATCAAATGAGAGAGAATGATTTTGTGTGAGAATAGAAGATGATTTGTCTGAGATGAAATGTCGGTTAAATAACCTATGGAATATCAAGGGACTAGAGGACTGATTAATGATTAAGTGTAGAGTTAATGATGCCTCGTCTCCCTAGACCGATGTGTAATAATAACAGTCAGTAAAAATTTAAAGCATGAGTTAATGGGCACGAGAAATAAGTAACAATTACAGTGCTCATGCAGTTTTTCAAGACAAACACATTTACCACTAACCCAAGTGATTATGACTGTTTTATCTCACCTAAATATATTCTGATTAAATATGACCATTTCAGTATTTACCAAAAATAAGTCAAGTAGAAAATAATGACACGTAAGGATCAGAGTTTCCATCAAGATTTAATATTAGAACTTGACTATTATCAGATTTTAACGGTCATCAGAACATGGCTTTTGTACTCAAAAAGTTAATATTTGTATCTGTGATTCTTCATACAAATACTGATTTGCTTCTTCAGAGTTTAATCATCAGAACTTCCATCAGAACTTGTCCTCAGAATTTATGCAATTGACACTTAACTATTTATCAAAACAACTTAATCACCACAGTAATTTTCATCATTCATATGGAGTCAGAGTGTGTGCATTTAGCAAAATATCAGTTAAAGATTAAAGTCTGATAAACTTCAGTACATCTTAGAAATAAGGCATAACTAAGAAAAATGCTTAAAAGCTGTCATTAATTTTGAAGTCTATTATAGGATAAATTTGTGCATGAGTCCACCTCAACTGTTTGTGCTCATTTTATGCATCTTTTAGAATTCTTTTTCACAGTGGCTTCTCAGTGTAAATGAGTCACAACTGCTATCAGAATTTATGCTATTATCAGAGTATTTCTCCAGTAATCAGAGAATGTGAAAAGTCACCAAGAAAATTTATTTGCTTTTCTAATGCATATTACTTAATACCAGCAATGCACTTGGGTCTTCCCTTCCACATATTTACTCTATATCTCAAAGGAGTACCTGACTTTAATTTTCTTTTCGTTTCTTTTCTTCAGATAAGTGAGACTTATCAACATTTAGTTCATCCTTAAGATTTACTGACATCAGAATTTGACAGATAAGAAGCAAGAATCTACTTTGTGACTTAGTAATAAGATACACAAAGTAAATTTGACTAAGCTCAAAATCAGAATTTGCTTGTGTTAATGAGTTTCCACATAAACAACTAATTCAAACATGGGATTTCTAGTATGTTAAAGACTATTAGGTCAGCATCTAGCATAGTTATCCTCATTGGATTGAATAGTCACAGAACATTCAAATCACTATCAGAGTATATAGATCCACATTAGATAACAATCAGCATTTAATGAATTACAATTTAAACACAGATTACATGAAGATAAGACAATCTATAAATTAAAGCAGTAATTTTCATCATTCATATGGAGTGAATCTTCATTGTAGCACAGACATTTCTCATTCAATAACACTTCAAGCTTAGCAGAATCCTTCTTCATTGGAATTTCACTTCCATCATCATCAACAATATTAGGAATGAATTATGTAACCCTTGAACCAGAAATTCTAGCTTTATCTCTTATGGTCTCCTGGTAATATCAGACTTTACCTCTAAAAGGTAATAAAAGAATTGAAGTTCTTTCAGTGATTTGTTTAGCACATCTGATTCTGACATTTGATATGTCCTTCCATCTTCAATAAATAGAATCAGATTTTCCTTGACATTGTGCTTGTCATGAGCATCCAGTACCACTTGAACAGAGATAACCTTATCAAGGTGTTTCTGTGTAACATCTTCAAAAGGTCTGTCAGTCAATAGAAATGGATCTCTTGTAAGCACTTCAACTCCTGTCTTGATCATAGCTTCATCGGAACCTAGCCCTGCTCTGTCTCTTGCTTCTCTGGCTTTCAATCCAATAGTCATGAAATCAGACATCAATTGGCTTTTCTTTGGATCTGATGGTTTGACATTTTTCCATAGAAGTTTCTTTTTGTCAGCTAGTTTCATCTTGTCTAAATCAACTTGAGCTATGTAAGAGGTTGATGTCTTGATGACTTTATTAGAACTTGTCGTTTCTTCTGTAGCTTGTTGTTCTTCACTCTGGACAACTTGAGCCTTGTCAGAGGTTGTCTTGGATTCTTCAGTTATCTTCCTTCTTTTTAGAGTTTGAACATATTCATCTTCAACAAGAGTATCATCATGAACTTGAACCATTTTGCACACAGGTTTTATCAGGATTTGAGGAATTTTCATCTCATGTGGCTTGGTTGGTTCATCAACTTTTCCTTTTCCTTTATCTTTGAGATCAATCTCAGTCTGTGATCTAGTCTTGGGCTTTGATGCCTCGGTATTTGACTTCTCCCTGATCACAATGCCTTTTTCCTTAGGCCTTGGAGGTTTCTTTGCAACAGAAGCTTTAGACTTTAGATTTGTCTTTTCAGCTTTAAATCTAGCTTCTTCCTCCTTGAGATTTTCTAAATCCATTCCAGGATTATGCTTCAGAAATAATCTTCTAGCAATCTCTTCATCAAGTGTCTGAATCTTGGGATCCTTGTAGTAGACTGTAGTCTGCTTCCCCTTTAGCTTCAGAGTTTGCAAAAACTTCTGAGAGTCTTGACTTCCACCTTGAATCAGAACATCAGGCTTTGTCATCAGACTTTGCTGATCAGAAACTGATATCAGATTTTGATTATCAGTACTTGCTATCAGATTTTGAGTTTGAGCAGCTTCAGAACTTGCCTTCTTTTGAATAGAAGATTTGCTTGCATCCGAGATTAGTTTCCTAGAAGAAACCTTGCTGCTCTGCCCTTGACCTTGACCTCTAGTCTTATCAGAGTTTCCCTGGTCATCACCTTTGTCATCCTTCTTCTTCAGTATCTGAGTGATTGAGCATTTGGACTTCCTTACCTTCTCACCCTTTTTGGCATCATCAGGTAGTAGGAGAGAGAGAAGAAGTTCAACTTAAGATTGGATTTCATCCAATTGAGCCTTTTGAGAAGCTTGATTCTGCAGGACTTTAGTGATTTGGGCCTGTTGCTGTTCTTGAATCTTCTCAATGGCTTCAACTTTCTCAGAAATAGGTCTAATAAACCTCTTTTTATCAAGCTTGGTCTCCATATCTAGCTTTTCAGCTCTTTCAAGAAGTTTGTCAACCTTTTCATGAGTTGTAGAGTGTTGACCTTGAAGAGTCTTGACACTTAGAGCTGTGACTTTGAGTTGAGTCTTAAAATCAGAACTTGTCATCAGCTCATCAGCCTTAGAAATGTGCTATGTCAGAAATTGAGAGCTTGGAATAAAATCAGTTTCATTCTACTTCTTGGTCCACTCCACACCTCTGTGAGTATCTTCCCAAGGAATAGGAGCAGCTTGCTCAACAAACTTCTCAATAAGTGCCTCCTTTCCTAGAATGGGAGCTGGATTATCAACAGAAACACTGTCTCCAGAACTAGAAGAAGACTCATTATCCTCTGACAATACAAAAGTGTGTGAGGCAACTGGAGATTCTGGAACAACTTCATCTAAATTCTGATCATCAGAATTTATCTCCAGAATAGGTGTAGATGGTATCTCAGCATTTAAGATTGGAGAGTTGACTGTAGATGGCTGAGCTGCTGGTGTTGGAGCTTCCAGATAAAGTACAATTGGTATATTCATATTGTGAATATCTATTTCAGAACTTTCAGCTTGTTCTTCAACATTATATGTAGCTTTGTCATGAATAGAAGAGACAGGAGGTGTGAGCACAATATCTTGAGCATTGTCTTGAGCAGTGTCTTGAGCTTGAGTTGGAGATGGCAGAGCTTCAAGTACAATTGGCTGTGAGATCAGAGATTCCTGATCCCCTTCCTCAGCTTCTTCAGTATTCTCTGATGGAGGCTTAGCCATGTGCCTTCTTGCTCTCATTTTCTTTAATCTCCTTGATAGTGAAGGAGTTGCTTTATCATCAGAACTTACAGTTCTTTTCCTCTGCAAAGTACCTGAACCCTCAGCTTTATCTAAATTATGATGGGTTGACCCTTCAACTTCTTTCTGAAAAACCACATTTTCAGCTTCAACAGTCACAGGTTCTGATGTATGAACCTGTACTTCTTCATCATCTGACGCATCCCTTAAAATCATCTTCCTTCTCTTCGGTGAAGGTTGAGGAACAGACTTTGCCCTCTTAGGCCTGGAAGATGAAGGTCTGATGGTAGGTGCTGATGGTTGTTGTTGTGAGGATTGAGCTGGTTGGAAGTATGTTCTGATGGTAGGTTGAGTTGGTTGAGGTTGAGAGGTTGTTTTTTGTGTAGTGGTTGGAGGTGCTGATGGAGGTTGGGTTGGTTGGACATCAGGATATTTAGTAGTGTATGTGGCTGGGTCAGAGTTTACTAAAAACTGTTTGACTGATTGTGGAATTTAGAGGGATCTTAGAACAGTTTTCTTATTATCAGCAGATAATAAGTCAGTAAACGCTCTCTTAGCAAGTTTAAATGGTGAAATTAACTCACTTTCTAGTTGGGGTGCATTAGAGTTACAAAAGCTGTAAATAAGTTGACAAAATCTAGCAAAATATACAGTATTTCTATCTTCTATCATCCTATCCCCTATAAATCCTAGTACAGCAGTAGCATAATCAAAATGAGATTGAGTAATCAGAGCATACCCAATTTGCTGACTTAGGATAGGAATTGCATCAAAGTTTGAACATTTGTTTGCAAAAGTTCTGGTGATGCAGTCAAAGAAGAAACTCCATTCCCTCCTTATACGGGGTCTCTTCAACTATCCAAGCTTTGCCAAAGTCTTTTCATAGCCTAGATTGGCCATTAGTTGTTGAAGAGCTGGCTCCTCAACTGTTGAATAAGTGCAGTTTTCTGGCAATTGTAGTGCTTGGCGAACTGTAGCCACAACCACCACATGCTCATCATCCCTTGTAGTAAAGATAATACTTAGGGACTCATTGGCACCACCATCATCATACACGCCACTCCTCCAAAACCCCAGCACTTGAGTTCCTGAGAGTGTGTCTGGTTGGGTCAGTGCATAACCTATTTCACTTTGAGACAAAAAGTCTTGGATGAAGTGAAGTTCTGATGGAGCTTCATCCTTAGAGAGAATAGATGAGTAGTTGTTAGGAACAAACTTAGCTCCATTGAAAACTATGTCTTTTGGTGTCATTTCTGTAAGAAATAAGTGAGAAAATAGAGTGTGCACAAGGTGTTTGATAAAAGTCCTGTAAGAAAAAGCTTCAGAGAGTAATATAGAGAGAGAATAAGAGAGATTAGAGAAAGAAAAGTAGGTAAAAAATTATAAAATCTTTTAACTCCCATATATATACTCTCTTTTTGAAAACTGTTATGATTGAAGCAGAACAGACTTTAGACACCTGGCAGCAAAGCATTAGTCAAAACATTAGTAGTGGGCACGGGTAATAAGCAGTAATAAATGTGCACATGCAGTGTTTCAAGGAAAACACGCTTCCCACTTACTAAATAATTATGACTGTTTTTATCTCACCTAATTATATTTTGATAAAATATGCCCTTTACAATATTTACCACAAATAAGTCAAGTAAATAAATAATACCATGTAAGTAATAGAGTTTGCATCAGGATTTAATATCAGAACTTGACTATTATCAGAATTTAATGGTCATCAGAACATGGCTTCTGTACTTAAAAAGTAAATGTCTGTTTCTGTGATTCTTCATACAAATACCGACTTGTTTCTTCAGAGTTTAAGCATCAGAACTTCCATCAGAACTTGTCCTCAGAATTTATGCAAATAATACTTAACTGTTTGTCAAAAACAACTTAATTACCACAGTAATTTTTATCATTCATATGGAGTGATAATGTGTGCATTAGCAAAATATCATATAAAGATTAAAGTCTGATAAACTTCAGTACATCTTAGAAATAAGGCATAACTAAGAAAAGTGCTTAAAATATGTCATTAATAATGAAGTCTACTATAGAATAAATTTATGCAAGAATCCACCTCAACTCTTTGTGCTTATTTTATGCATCTATTGAAATTCCTTTTTACAGTGGCTTCTCAGTGTAAGTGAGTCACAACTGCTATCAGAATTTATGTTATTATCAGAGTATTTCTCCAGTAATCAGAGAATGTGAAAAGTCACCAAGAAATTTTTTTTTGCTTTTCTAATGCATATTACTTAATACCAGCAATGCACTTGGGTCCTCCCTTCCACATATTTACTCTAGATCTCAAAGGAGTACCTGACTTCAATTTTCTTTTCTTTTTTTGATAAGTGAGGCTTATCAAGCATGTGGTTCATCCTTAAGATTTACTGACATCAGAATTTGACAGATAAGAAGCAAGAATCTAGTTTGTGACTTAGTAATAATATACACAAAGTAAATTTGACTAAGCTCAAAATCAGAATTTGCTTGTGTTAATGAATTTCCACATAAACAACTAATTCAAACATGGGATTTCTAGTATGTTAAAGACTACTAGATCAACATCTAGCACAGTTATCCTCATTGGGTTGAATAGTCACAGAACATTCAAAACACTATCAGAGTCAGAACATTCAAAACACTATCAGAGTATATAGATCCATATCAGATAACAATCAGTATTTAATGTATTACAATTTAAGCACATATTACATGAAGATAAGACAATCTGAAACACTAATCATAAATTATGATGCATGAGAACAAAAACTAAGCAGATTTTGAGAAAGAACCTGAAACTATTCCAAGTTCATTTACCAGTCTTGTAAAAGTAGCTTCACATAGTGGTTTTGTGAAGATATTTGCTAGTTGTTGATTAGTTGGAACAAAATGCAATTCCACTGTACCTTCCATCACATGTTCCCTTATGAAATGGTACCTAATGCTGATGTTCTTTGTCATTGAGTGTTGAACTAGATTACCTGTCATAGCAATAGCACTTTGATTATCACAGTAAATAGGTATTTTAGAAAATTCTAACCCATAGTCCAGTAACTGATTCTTCATCCAAAGAATCTGTGCACAACAGCTTTCTGCATCAATATATTCTGCTTCCGCAGTTGATGTAGAAATTGATTTCTGTTTCTTGCTAAACCAAGAAACCAATCTGCCTCCAAGAAATTGGCAGCTTCCACTTGTGCTTTTCCTGTCTATTTTGCATCCTACAAAATCTGCATCTGAGTAACCTATTAGCTTAAAATCTGATTCTCTAGGATACCACAATCCTAGATCAGCTGTACCCTTGAGGTACTTGAAAATCCTTTTCACAGCTATTAGACGAGGTTCTCTTGGATAAACCTGAAATCTTGCACAAAGACAGGTAGCATACATGATATTAGGTCTACTTGCAGTTAAATAGAGTAAAGAGCCAATCATACCTCTGTAGGTTGTAATATCTACTGATGAACCAGTATCTTTATCTAACTTGGTTACAGTGGCCATGAGAGTTGATGCAGTTGAAAAATCTTGTATTCCAGATTTTTTCAGTAAATTTCTGGTGTACTTGGATTGATTGATAAAAGTACCTTCTTCATTTTGCTTGACTTGAAGTCCCAGAAAATTGCTAAGTTTTCCCATCATACTCATTTGATATCTTGACTACATTAGCTTTGAGAACCTTTCACATAGTTTGGCATTTGTAGAACCAAATATGATATCATCAACATAAATTTGTACCAAAAGTAAGTCATTTCCATGGTTGAGGTAAAACAATCTTTTATCAATTGTACCTCTCTGAAATCCACTTTCCAGAAGGAATTGAGCTAAAGTCTCATACCATGCTCTTGGAGCTTGCTTAAGGCCATAAAGTGTTTTGTCTAATCTGTAGACACGATTTGGAAATTTTGAATCTACAAATCCTGAAGGTTGTTCAACATATACCTCTTCTTCCAATTGTCCATTAAGAAAAGCACTTTTCACATCCATTTGAAAGACTTTAAACTTTTTGTGAGCAGCATAAGCCAAAACGATTCTTATAGCTTCCAATCTAGCAACTGGTGCAAATGTTTCATCATAATCAATAACCTCCTGTTGAGAGTAGCCTTTAGCAACTAGACTTGCTTTGTTTCTTGTAATTATACCATCACTGTCAGTTTTATTTCTGAATACCCATTTTGTGCCAATACTGGATCTGTTCTTTGGTCTTGGCACTAGGGTCCACACTTTATTTCTTTCAAATTCATTCAACTCTTCCTGCATTGCTTGTACCCAATCAGTATCTTGAAGAGCTTCTTCCACTTTCTTTGGTTTAGTCTGAGATAGAAATGAATGATAGAGACATTCATTTGATGTTGCAGTTCTAGTTCTGACACATGTTTCAGGATCTCCAATTATTAAGTCAGGTTAATGTGATTTGGTCCACTTCCTTGCAGATGGAAGTTTATTTCTAGAACTGGATCCTCTCCCATGATCCATGTTGTCTCCATCAGCATTTTCTGATGCTCCCCCTGTAGTTATGCTCTCTGAGACTTCAGAATTTGAGTTGGATCCTTCAGGATTTGAAGAATCAGAATTTCCAGAATTATCAGAATTTGGCTCATCAGAACTTGATGAATCAGAACTTGAAGAGCCAGTGATAGATTCCGATGCTTCTTGAGAGTCTTGAGTTGTGGTAGGATCTTCATCTTGCTCCCCCTGAACAGGTGCATTTTCCCTTGGAGTAGTTACCACAGTTTCAATGACATAAGAACTTAACCCGTTTGAACTTACAGGACCAGAATTTAGGTCATCAGAATTTACAGTTTCAGAGTTTAAATCTTCATTTTCAAATCTCAGCTGATCATGATTGTAACGACTGAGAAATTTATGTTTATATTATATCATAATCATAATAAAATATGTGTATTAATATGTCATTTATGTGTGATTATCTGTTAAACCCTAATTGTTATGTGTTACGTGTATTCCGTATCATTTCTGTATTTTTAAGGTATTTTTCAGATATTTTATATCGTATTCATAGGTTTCATTTCAAACGTTTTACGACCCAAACAATGATTTTAAAGCCAGTATTTCCAATAAAATAATGGGCCTTATTTTTCATCAAACGGCTTTTACAATCGCAATATTCTGAACATCTAGATATTTTATAAATTTTCTCGTTTTACGAAAAATGACTTTTCCGGGCCCCATTGGGTGTTAAAAACCCCCACAAAAATCACATTTTTATTTTTATAAAATTATAGGACTTTTATTTATACCATTTCTTTGTATTTTTGAATTATTCACAATTTTTGGGAATTTTTGGCATATACATTATATATATAAAACATTTATAAATTAAATTTTAATACCCAAAAATTATGAAAATTAGGGCCAAATATTTTTATTAGGAGTGTAATTAGCCCCTTAATTTTATTTAGGGGTATTATTTTTCATAGTATAAATAGCCTAATTTCTATTAATTAATTATTAATTAATCACAAAAATTCAGAAAAATTCAGAAAAGGGGGATTAGGGTTCTTGGAGTTCTTGGAATCAAAGCCACTTTTGATCGTGATTCTGTTAACCAAATCGAGCATGTAAGTAACCGTTTTGAAGGTTATTGAATTCTTTACTTGATTCTGTAGTTGATTTTATTGATAGATTACTCGATTTTTAATTCGTATATTCGGGTTTTTATTTTGAATTCGGGTTGAATGAATCGTTAGTTGTTTGATGTTGTTGATGTTGGGGATGATTAGATCGTTGAATTTCGGTTCATTTGGCACCGGTTTCGCCGATTTTGGTTTAGGATTTAACCTCGCCGGAACCGCGGCATCGACGCCGCTGTTCTTGGTTTCGCCGGCGTCGTGTTCGTCGAGGACGAAGGAGAAACAGAGGGGGACGTTCTGTGGTTGCTGTGGAACAAAAACGGTGAAGGAACGGGATTAAAATCGCAGCCGAGATCGTTATTTTTGCTTCGCCGGAATTCCCCCGCCGTGCCGGTTTCTGGGCACGTTCGTGTTCATCGTCGACCCGGGTCCAACCCGGTTTGCAACGCGGTTTCGACCCGGGTTTGATCCTGAAAACCTAACCCTGAACCCTGATTTTGTGTTTCTGGTTATTTTAATATTTATTCTATTTTTCTAAAATCAGAAATTAGTTTTAGTAATTCTAAAAATTTAATAAAAATCAGTTTTAAATTTTGAAAAATAGTATTATTAATTTTTAAATTATTTTAGTAAATTATAAATTGGAATTTATTTATTTAATTATTTAATTATTTATCTAATTATTTATTAGTTATCTAATTAATTAATAATTATGTAATTAATTAATAATTAATTAATTAAATAATAAATAATGATTAAATAATACGATTAATAATCCGATAATTAGTGAATATTTCGTGTAACTCGTATCTATGCGAGTAGTGATTCGATAATTAAAATTATTATTCGAGCGATAATTATTCGAAGAATACCGTAATAATTATTCGTATCGTATAATTAAATACCGATAATCGATTAAATCATATAAGTTGTAATAATAATCGTAATAATTCAATAATTATACGAGAAAGATGAATGACTCGTATTTATACGAGTAATTGATTGTTGAGTTGGATTATGATTCGAATAATAACTAATTATCCGATAAATAATGTAACAGCTAGTTGTATCGATTATTTATTTATAATCGATCTAATCGAATAAATAACGATGAGTTGTGAATATTTGTAATAAATTGTGATTAATCCTAATAATTAGGGATTAATTATTTTAAATTATTAAATAATTATTTATTAATTATTTATTAGTTATTTATTTATTAAATATTTAAAAAGTGATTAATTATTTCGAGAATTAATCACATAATTTTCAATAAATCATAACTTCTTCATTTTAACTCCAAAAATTATAAAAAAAATTATTTTTGACTTTGATTTTTCTTAAATAATTATTTAAAAATTATTTTAGGATTTAAAAGGTTGTAAAAATTATTTATATTGAATAATAAATTGAATTATCAGTGTTTAATTGATAATAATTCAACCGTTAGTCCGATTTGAGCGAAATGAAAGCCATTTTACTCAGAAAAATGAATTCTTTTTATTAAAAATAATATGAAGACCTAATTTCTTCTCGAAATTAGTTGAATTTATTAATTGCTTGATTATCAGTCGAAATACATGCCGAGACGAGTCCGAAAAATTCTGGAAAAATGGGAAATGAAGCAAAAGGTGATCAACGGAGCAATCAGCGAGTCGATTTTGATTCTAAAAATTATTTTAACTATAGAAATGATTATGTGCTTATGTGCTTATGTGTATTATGTGGTTAATCGAGTCCTACTTGCTTATATGTAATATAAGAGTCAGTAATAAGCGCATGGGTAGATAATAGGAACGAAATGAAGTCGATTCAAGATGCAAATTGAAGTATAAAATGACTTAACTGGTCTATTTTGCTAACAGAATCTAAGCCAACAAGGCAGGTCAAGTAGCGGATAGACGGAAGTGATTTAATTGCAGTAAGTCGCGCAGAAGGTAAGTTTCTCCTCTATTCTATTTTTCAGAATAGTGATATTTTTTTCAGATTCTTATTACATTTGCACTATTTTAATTCCTTTATTCATATCTCAGTTCGATTCTTGAATCATTCTTTTCATTTGAATTTATTATTCATATTCCAATTGTTACTCACAGTTATTGATATATTCTGGTGATTAGAATATATCAAAGCATACCGATTTATTCCGGTTGCTATTCCAGGGACTGGATGTGGCGCCCTCCAAACCCGGGTCAGAAGTTTGGGGTCCACAACACATGCACAATATAAACCTGTATAGGAAATATTATTTGCAATGACCCTGTTTCACATAACCACGGATCGCAACAGGTTAAAGTATGAAAATAAGCCACAATCTTAACTTTTATTACAACGTACCAAATTTCCCTTTAATTTAACTTACAACTGATAATAAAAATATCCTTACAATTTGACTATCTCTCTACCCCATGAAGCTTCTGCTAGCTCGATTTTTACTCAACTGGGACCTTAGCCCGCACTTTGGACTGAGGAACTTTACTATCATCCATATCCTTTTCAACTGTAACATATATAAAAAGATTCGCAAGAGTGAGCTAACTAGCTCCGCAAGTCATGATAATGATAACCGAGGTTAAACAATGATTAAATGAAATGATTCAAAGGAATCAAGTTTCTTTTTTTACTAATCATTAGAATTGGATATTCATTTTAAGTTTTAAAACCCAAGGTTAGGCTGCTGATCAGTCACGCACTAACCCCGAGCAAGCACACAGCACTGCTCTAATTACTGGATCCAAGGCACACATTGGCCTAACTTGACCATTGGTATGGTTTGACCACGAATCTGGTCCACATATATAAAAACTATCCAATCCTAAAGCAGTTCAATACGATAACAATATGATTCAATAAAATAAAATCATAATCAATAACGGTTAAACATTTGCATAAAAATGTAAGGAAACTCATGGATATCTCAAGGGTATAACAGGGTATGTATAAGAAATGGTTTTCAGTTTGTACAGGGGTCAGGTATTTGACCAGTAATGATTTTTCAAGATATGGTTCTTTGATGTTATTAAGAATGATTGGAGTATGAAAGTTTCTATGTTTTCAAATCATTCTCTTTCAGTGTTTGGTGTTGGTAGTTATACCACTAGGAAGGAGTATTATATTTGTATGGTTTGGTGCCTGAGGATCAATAAAGGACGGATTACAAAGAATAAGGCTTATGGCTCAAGATCAAGAAAATCAGGGTTCAATGTTAAATGGTTTGAAGCTCTTACAATATAAAACAGGAGTTATTTTATATAATAGCGACATGTTATAAAACAGTTCAAAAATATTGGTAATATATATATCTTGAAGAAAAGTTCAAAAATACTTGCCTTACAGGCTTTATAACTATTACTGATCAATTCTGAGCCGACTCTATCGCTCGGCTTTAACGTGCAAGTCACTAGATTCCATTGGATTTGACTTTGATATTCAAGTCTTTCTGTTGAAACTCTATTGAGCTCGTCGACTGACCACTAGGATATCTTTAGTCCAACGTCCACTTTCAGGTTCCTGACTATAACCTATAGGATCGAAATGCCCTACGTTAGACGTCTAGGTATGCTTGACATATCCTTGATACTAATTCTCACCCAACGATATTCAAACCCGACTCGTAATTATTCATTTTAGAATAACACAGACAATAATTAGGGTTCACATTCTCGAAATCGATCCAGTGTTTGTTTTTACAAAATACGTATACTCGTCATTTTATGAAATTAGGGTTACTGTGTTTTGGACAAAACATACAACACAACATACAATCAGGTTCTGTATAAAATAAACATATATGTATTTACTTATACTCGCTCGACGTTCCGATAATCCTCGGATACGCTCCCGTATTTACATAATTTAGTTTCCGAAAATCGGGCAGCGTCTCCTTTGTTTATCGGACTACCCGTCGAAACATTAATTGACGTCAATTCAACAACAACAATCCAATTTAAAACCCGAAAACCATTCACAATTCGCAAAGTCCAATCACCGATACAATTTAGTAATCACAACCAACTTAACCATCACGATTCAATATTTGCTAATTAACTATTTCGATCCAGAATAAAAACACAATACGACTTTTATTTATTAAAAAATATTAGGACTCAGAATCGTGTCATCACCGTCCACCGTTGACTCACCGAAGTTCATGGTCAACGGCGGTAAAATTACGGGTACCCGATAAATTTCGGGTTTCCAACGTAATTTCACCGATTATATTTGGGAATAATTAGGAATTAAATTTCGAAAATCAAGAAAACTTCATTCGAAACTTTACCACAATTAAGTAGTAATTCGAATAATGTCAAGCCAATCATCACCGAAATTCATCATCATAAAACAATCTGCAGACACAGAACTGTATAAGCCAACTCCACGCGCATACACGCGCGGTTGGCCGGAAAGAGCAAATCAGCCATGGCCGGAAAACGCAACAGGAGCGGAAACTAGCCCAAGAACACAGGACAACCCAACATCAAAATCCCCAAACCCACTAGAACACATACATACACAGGAGTATATACATACATATGTCAACAATCAACGAAAACCGAATCGAAAGGCAACCGCGCGGCTTACCACAAGGGAACAGCGGCGGCTCGCCTCGCCGAAAACAGCGATAGAAACGGCTGAGGAACAGAGGGGTGGAGGAGAGAATAACAGGGGATGGAAGATAGGAACTATAATCCTCCTCTTTCTTTTCTTCTTTTTTTTTCTGTGCTTATTTAGAAGCTGCCACGTATCTATGGCCCTAAAAAAACAAAACACGTGTCCCATATTTCCAATCGCAAGCCCGACTTCACCCAAAATTTATAATTTAGCGAAATAAAACTCAACAAATCTCCAAAATAATCTTAAAATGCTATAAATATCCCGAAGTTCACAAAACATAAATTTCATAATTTAAAAATAATTTCTGAAACGCAGTATATACCCGTATTTCACATTTAACGAACCGAGGTGTACTTAAAACAGATACAGAAAATCATGAAAATAGTCTTAAAATATTACAAATATCCCGAAGTTAATAAAAACATGAATTTTGAAATTTTAAAATGATTTTTAAAATGTACTTTATATCCGCTTTTATCAATGAAGCGAAACAACGAGCGCGTGAAATTAATCCCGAAAATTTCTAAAATAATTTTAAAATTCTCGAAATATTCCAAACTTAAATAACTATAAGTTTCATAATTTTTGAAGAATTCTGGAATTAAATACATATTTTACAATTAAAAGCATTCAGAAAATCATTTAAAGATAAATAATTAATAAAATATTGATTTCTCAATTTTATAAAATCCTAAAAATAATTATTGTAATTATAAAATCATAAAATCAATTTTAGAAACATTCCCAATATTTATGCAAATACATTTGCACTAAATCCACTTTTAAAAGTGAAAACGATTCAATACGATCCCATAATTAATCGCGCGGACAACCTGGTACACCATAAATCGCATATGGATAATAATCAAACAACACATAGTGGTCAAAACCAACACACATATTTTATTTATTTAATAATTTCCATAATGACATAGTTAAATAATTCAAAAATACACGAGTCGTTATATCCTTCCCCCCTTAAAAAGATTCTGTCCTCAGAATCTGGTCTAACTAAACGAGTGAGGATATTAGTCAAGCATATCTGACTCTAGTTTCCAGGTAAACTCCTTTACTCGAGGATTTTAAACGTACTTACTATGGATATACTCTCATTTCCAAAAACTCGCCTTTAACGATCAAGAATTCGGATCGATCACTATATGCAGAATAAACTGGGATAAGGGCCTATTGGTTCTTAACCAATCGCTTAATTTGAATCAAATACTTTTCGCTTTAACATTGACAGACCATACATTATATGCACACACTGTTGTGACGGTCACAACAACTCATGAACAACTTTACCTATTTTTATCAATACCTCAAATGGTTCATTAATTTTAGGACTTAACATATCCCTTCTACTTAGAATTACCCAGTTTCTTACAAGATGACACTTTTACTAACACTAATGGTCCTATTTCTACATTCATATTCTCTCTCGATACAATTTCGCCTTCTTTCTTTGTCTACTCCAAGCTGCTTCAATCAATATCACTACGCTCTCGGTGTGCCGATTTAACTTAGAATTTGATAGCTTTCTTTCTCCCACTTTATCTCAATAAGAATGGGGACTTACACTTACGTTCACATGAAGCTTAATAAAATGGCATTCTAAAGCTGACATCGTTGATAAATGATCATTCCAGTGTTTCCTTAAAACTCATCCTCTCCACATATCTTATATTTCCCGAATCACTTTCGTACTTGGACTCTCCGCTTAAGGATAATAGGCGGTGCTCATTTTTAACTTGGTTTCCAAACATTTAAACATCTTTTACTCTTTTTCATTAGTTAAGGCTGAAAAGTAATCTCATATATTCACGTATTATCACCTTTAGGTATTTGAACTTCAGGTTCCACTCTTTCCAATTCGTTTATTAACTCCTTGATGGTCTTAATTACATCTAATTCTTTCTGTTGACATAAGGCATCTGTTACCATACGACTTTGCTTAGGTAGTTGTAAATGGATTAATTCAGAATCTTTTTTCTTTTTTTAACCTTGGTCAAAATTTCATTCTTGAAGATTCAACGTATAGTTGCTTTCCTTCTAATTTTTGGAGAAAATTCCTTGGGCATTCCACACAAACTTTCTTATTTTTTTGAATAGCTGAGGATATTATCAATAAATACAATTTGCTCATCCAAGTATTCCTTGTACACCACGTTTCTTAATTCTCATAGTCAACTGATACACTTGTTATTTCACATAATATCACCAGAGCTTGCAATGCTCATAACTCATTTTAAATGTAATCTCTGATATGTTCTCATGTCGGATCTTAAGTTAATCCTCGGGACATAATACACTTTTTGAATTAGGTTTCGTAACTAATCGATTCTTTATAGGGGTCACTTATTCTTATTCGATGTTTTGTCCAACTCCCAATAATCAGTACATCATCTCATAATTTCATTCCTTTTCTCCATCAACATCACTAGTACACTTTACGATCAGCTTCTTATAAAGCCATTCCTTGGTCTGCCTTGTCCACTAGGCCTCCAATACCTCACCTTAATTCTTTGACGTGTTCAACACTTTCTAATCCATCTTAACATATCCTTCTTATACCTGATTATCACTATTTTTCTTTAAATTTCTATATATCTTGGCATTTCTTCAATAAATTAAATACTTTATATTGTAAATTCCCTGTGGGATCTCATTTCTTAATTCTTTTACTTGTAGCTTCCAAGTGCTGGAAGAAAATCTGGAGATATCGTGATCGTTCTCTTGGGCGCATAAATTCATTCTTACTAAATGCTAACATCGCGATCCATTATCTTTTCTCGACATCTCCTTATCTTTCCCTTAACAACTTCGACTGAAAGGTCATACTATCTATCCTTGTTCCTTTTGGATTATAACCTTTAGCTTTCCCTTCCAACCTCCAAGATTTTATAGTTAATTCTTCTGGTGCAGTGTCTATTTTCGTTCTCTCCTTGTTGCTTATCGCTTGCCACTACATTCGCTTTTCACCGTGAATACTTTAAACTCTTATGGTCCGTATAGATCTTACACATTTCTCCATACATATCCTATTTTCCAATCTTTCAAAACAAATATTATTACTGTTAGTCCCAATTATGACTAGGATACTTCTGCTCATAAGGTTTCGGTTGTCTGGGTGCATATACAATAACTTTATGGTGCTGCATCAACATACTTCCTACTTCCTTATGAGAAGCATCACTATACACTACCAAATCTCCTTAATATTTTCAAAATGATAAAGCAGGTGTTGTAACCATCTTTTCATTTATCTTCGTAAAACTTTCTTCACCCTTCTCCATTTCATATAAATTCTTGCTTCTTCTGGTCAGCTTCGTCCAAGATATTGCAACTTCCAAGAAATCTTGCACCAATTTTTCGATAGTAATCGGCCTATGATAAAATTCCTTACTTTTGTTGGTGTTTCTGGTCGCTTTTCATTCATAGTAACTTTAATTTCTACTGAATCTCTCTTGGTCTTCTTCACATTGACAATTTATACTAAGAACTATACTTCATACAACTTCTTTCTTCTCCATCTTCCCAGTTATCATTAAATGCTTTATATGGTCCTCCGTTGACTTTGAGTAACACAAATACAGCTTATCCAGATATTCCTTAAAGATTCTGTCCATCAAGTTCAAATATTATTGGTTTGTTGGTTAATCCATATGGCAATACGAGAATAATACTTGGTTCTGAAAATTATCTTTGATACATCAATAGGTTTAATCTTTAATTGGTGAAATACCAAGTCTTAAATCAGTCTTATAAAAGTACTTTGCTTCCTTCGTTTGATCAAACAAATCATTGGGTTAAGGTAACAAATACTTGCTTTTGATAGTAAACTTGTTGAGCTTTCGCTAATCGACGCATAATCTCATACTTCCATTTTCTTATTAAAAATTAGTACTGGTGCACCTTATAGGATATGATGGGTCTAATCGCTTCTTCTTCGAATATCTCTTGCGTTTACTTTGCTAACTTCCTCATTTTAACTGGTGCCATTTTGGGTAAGGCCGTAGTCACTGGCTTCGTCTCAGGCGTTAAGTCAATCACGAGCTTCACTTCTCTATCTGGAGGAAATGTTGATAACTCATTTGGAAACATATCTTGAAACTCTTTAATT
Source organism: Apium graveolens (assembly GCF_009905375.1). NCBI lineage: Eukaryota > Viridiplantae > Streptophyta > Magnoliopsida > Apiales > Apiaceae > Apium > Apium graveolens. The sequence goes on along the minus strand of NC_133654.1, from coordinate 234,999,527 downwards.
GCTATAAAATCTTCAAATTTTGTTTGCTTCTGACTTTTATTTATCTCATAATCACCATAATGCTCATATCTTGATCACCGTAATCATTATTAACAAATTCTTTTCCTTCTTTCATCTTCTGAACCTCATCACCTTCTCATTTGGCGTCCTGATAATTATATTTTCATCGCGATGGTCTGTGTAATAACCCCAATTTTTGGAATTTTTTTGAAACCTTTATGAATAGTGATTTTTGCTGATTATGCTGAATAAGAAAAGTTTCCATACCACACTATGTAGGGGTTCTTTTATTGATCTTCTGAGATATTATTAGTACTCTATGTGGTATATAAATGTATGTAAAGATCGTCAGAATGCAAATCCGAACACTTTGATTTTTCCCGAAAATCCACCAGATACCGAAAAAATTGAGTATAAGGTAACATGATTAAAGGGATTTAAATTCAACGATTATAAGAGAGGATTATAAAAGGAATATAATGTATTGAGAAAGGCTTAGGGGAACCCAAGTAATAAGATCCCGGGTATGATCCCTCAAACGATAAATGAGAACGAAAGTTAAGCGAACCGTATAACAGATCAGCGGTCATTAGCCAAGTGATTAGGAGTTAATCAAAGGGTTAGTGGGGAGTGATGTCATCTCACCAACAAGAAGAGGACAAGTGTGGGAGGATGACATAGCATGATGACCTAAGCATGACCAAAAGAGAAGTGTGTTGTTGGTTGATTGTGAACCACACAAAATTTACCATGGTAATAATCCAATTAACAAAACAACATCAACCAAGCCAAGCAAATCATAAACACAAACTTGACTTTTCATTTCCAAGCAAGAGCTCTCGGCTTTTTCATGTTTTCAAGGAAGAAATTTCCAAAAATCAAGATTCTAGCTTTGTTAAATTGCAAGGTAATTATCCAAGGTTCCTTATGATTAGATAAGCATATCCTAGGAGTTTAAGCTTCTATTTCTTCATGAATCTCTTCCAATAAATCAAGGAAGAAGATGATGAATAGTGTTTTCAAGATTACTAACTTTATTTTCTTTGATTTCCTTTAAGATCCAAGCATTCCTAAGCTCTCTCAAGGCTTCCTAACTACTCTAATCACTCCAAGGAAGGTATAACCCCTCCAAACCCTAACTTTACTTTGAGTATTAAGTTTGGTTTTGTTTGTTATGGTTCATGAGAGGCATGGGTGTTGTGTATTTAGAGATTGGTTGGTTTTGTGATGTTTTTGGAATGGTAAATCTTGGTAATTAGTTAATGAACTTAAGTATAGCTTTAGTTCATGTTTAGGGGTAGTATAAATTGGAAAGTTTTGAGATGTGGGGACTGTTGTAATGAAGTATGGACGGATTTTGGTTGTATTGGTGGTTATGGGTTGATTTGTGGTTGATTGTGGATTGATTTGGAGTTGTACAAATTTGGTAATCGCGTAAACATAGCCGTCGTAATGCCCAATTTACCTTAGACTGCTTTTGTTCTTAACATCAGGACCCGTGAACTCACTGTTAGGTTTTGACCATTACCATTTTTAGATAGTTCATGTTTCAAGCTTCGTTTTGATATGTGGTTTGCTTGAATCCGATGTACGGTTTAGGAGAAACGACCGTTTTAAGTAACGGCGTTTCGCGAACGAACCATTACCCCTCGCCTTACTTTGAAACCTTGGTTAAGGACTTTAAATGACTAATTGGGGTATGAAACAATTATGTTAAGTGGATTAGGTAGTTGGTAAGGTACTCGCGAAAGAATCGCCTTAAAACTCTTAATGGTTAATTTATTAAAAATGGTGGAACCGAGGGTACTCGAGCGACTTAAGTGAATCGTTAAGCGCGAAAGCGAACGTTAGGGCTCTAATTGGTTAAAGTCTAGTTTCTTAAGCGACCGGGGTTTAATTCCGACTTATGTTGTTGCTCATAGGTTATCGGACCCACTCTAAGCTTAAGTCTATCTGGGAACACTCAGGCAAGTTTTCTACCCGTTATACCGTTGTTGTGATGTATAAATGTATATACATTATCTTGTGATAAATGCATGATTGTTATTAGCAAATCTTGCGATATATTGGAGCATGTTGATATGGTATATATGCATGCCTGTTTTTGTAATCTTGATATCTAATTGTTGATTCAAATGCTTATAAACTGCATAATACCTATGCTAGATGTTGTGGATAAAAAACTAAGGTTATTACTTGCTGTATTTAATACTAAGATTCGGTAGCTCAAGGCCTTTAATGGATGCTCTCGTGTTTCGTGACTCAATCTGCCTTTACGAGATGCCTACGTATCTCTGTGAATTAGAGAATCAAGCCAAAAAACGTAGTTCTGATTAGTGGGGGTGAGACCCCTTATATAGATGTTGGGAGTCCTTGAATTGGACTTGGTATAGGAGACTTGGTGGGCAAGTCTCATAATTAGAATGGACTTAGGAGTCCTAGGAAGTAGGAAGCTGATTCCTTATCCTTTTAGGTCCCCTTGAAGCTAATCTATAAGGATTTATATCCTTATCGGGACTCTTCTCAATAGCTGATTTTTCCCTTATTAATTAATTACGAAATTAATTAATAATTAGGGCTTTTGGGCCTTTTTTATTCCATCAGGCCTAATCTGGTCCATCAGGCTTAACCTTTCTGGTCTGAGTGTCATATATCTTTTTATTGGGCCTAGCAGCCCACAGCTTGTACAATTAATGCAGTATTTATTTATACAATCATAATTTATTTATCCATATCATTTGCCCCCCAACTTTTGGGAAACATTGATTAGGTTTCGCAGAAGTTAAGTCTGTTTATTCCCTTACAGGGTTTCGTTTTTGCATAAAGTGTGGAGCGACCTACACATTTACAATGAATCTTCCTTTTATTCAGGAATTATCTTAATTCCAGGAATTTTTCCCTTATTTCCGGGATTTTCCCTAATTTTCTGGGATTTTTCCTTTAATTTCTGGATTTTTCCCTAATTTTCTGGGATTTATCCTTAATTTTATGGATTTTCCCTAATTTCCCGGGACTTATCCTTAATTTTCTGGATTTTTCCCTAATTTCCCGGGACTTATCCTTAATTTTCTGGATTTTTCCCTAATTTCCCGGGACTTATCCTTAATTTTCTGGATTTTTCCCTAATTTCCCGGGACTTATCCTTAATTTTCTGGCTTAAAATCGATCAGAATGCATTCAAAATCGATCAGGATGCAGCCAAAATCGGTCAGGATGCAGCTAAAATCGATCAGGATGCTGACCGAATTGGCCTTCAAAGTGACACCCTAGTCGATTGTTACATGGGCTTAATCGACCAGGATTCCTGATCGATTTCGATCAGGACTCTGATCGAATTAAATGGCTCTCGACCATTCTGATCGAATGGAATATCGATCAGGACTCCCTTCTCTGTCGATCAGGACTCTGATCGATCTTAGGGGATTTCTTCCCTCCTGTTCGAATAAGATATCGATCAAGACTCTCTTCTGTGTCGATCAGGACTCAGATCGATCTTAGGGGATTTCTTCCCTCCTGTTCGAATAAGATATCGATCAGGACTCTCTTCTGTGTCGATCAGGACTCTGATCGATCTTAGGGGATTTCTTCCCTCATGTTCGAATAAGATATCGATCAGGACTCTCTTCTGTGTCGATCAGGACTCTGATCGATCTTAGGGGATTTCTTCCCTCATGTTCGAATAAGATATCGATCAGGACTCTCTTCTGTGTCGATCGGGACTCTGATCGATCTTAGGGGATTTCTTCCCTCATGTTCGAATAAGATATCGATCAGGACTCTCTTCTGTGTCGATCAGGACTCTGATCGATCTTAGGGGATTTCTTCCCTCCTGTTCGAATAAGATATTGATCAGGATCCTCTTTTGCATCGATCAGGACTCTGATCGAACCATATTAAGGTTCTGGTCGATTTTTGACTTTTTAAATTCCACAGGAGCTTCTAGATTGTTCCTGATACTTCTTGTAGATGGGCCTCTAGGTTGGGCCTGGCTAAATGGGCCTAAAAACGCCTCGTATTCCGAGCTTTTCGCCTATATAAGTGTAGTGTGGAGTGAGAACCCTCACTTCACTTCCCACTTCTTATTTTCTCTCACAATTTTCTCTAGAGTTCTCCCTTTGAGAAGGCGATTTCCGGCTACCAAAGCCACCGCAGCTCCACCATTTTCAAGTATTTCTGGGTTTCAAGCCTTCAACCGAAGCATATCAATGGCGGACCGTGACCTGGCTCGTTTGCAGAAGATGAATGTCTCTAAAAGAGGTACAAACATTCAAATTCAATCTCCATATACTTCCCTCATTGATATGATTAACTCGAGAGGTGATGAATATCCTTCTCTATCTGAGTTAGATTCGTATAATCATGGTAACACTTTTCATGAGTTAGATGGTAGGATAGAGTCTATGAACACCTTGTACAGACTTCCACCCCACCTTAGGATCACTCCAGCCGCCCCTGGGGATAGGACTTGTAATTGGGAGGGGGATACCCTGTTCATTTATCGAGGAGCCCTGACCACAGGTCTTAGGTTCCCATTCCATGAATTTATTCCTCGTTTACTAGCCGATGTACGAATCAACCCTTGTCAACTCCCTCCTAACGCCTGGAGGAACATTATCTGTTTTATGGTCCTTTGTCTCAGGAATAGCTTCCCTCTTTCCGTAGCTGTCTTTAGGAAAGTTTTCCAATTCTATAATAGTTCCATGAGTCAGCCAGGCTGGGTTTTAATTCGCCAACGGCCCAAAATTCCCCATATCTTTGATAGTAACTCTATAGTCGAGAACAACCCTAAATGGAGGGATGAGTTTGTCAGGCTGACCTGGGCTGGGGGTGATTGGGCCACACTCTTCCGTAGGCCATTTTGCAAAGTATCAGATGGTAGTCCTGGTAGCATCAGATTAACTGATGAGGAGGAGGTGGCCTACCAAGCCTTAATTTCAGATGATGGGAAAACAGACACCTGGACCCTTTTAGAGGAGTTTTCCTTGAAGAAAGTTGGTCTCTCCCAGGCCAGTGATAAGGGTAAATTTATACCTGCGTAATTTTTTTTCCTTCTCTTTAATCGCACTTTTTCTTTTTTCTGGATTTTAATATTCCTTCTACTTTTCCTTTCAGCTTGTGAGGCTATTAATAATGTCAATAGGCCCAAGGAGGGGGAATCTGGCCGCCAGAAGAGGGCCAAGTTAAACAGGGACCCCAGGAGCAAACCTGACGGTCCTTCTTTCCTTAAGCCCCACGTCCCGGTGGTTGAGTTGGGGGACGATGTGGATCCTCCACTTAAGGCACATTCCTTCAGGCCTAACTGGGGCTTCAGGAGGAGCGATACGGTGGTTGGATCCACCAAACATGCCAAGGATTGGTCGTACCATTCCATCACTCCCCACGATTTCACTGACATTGTTACGGGGAGTGATATCGAGACTATTGAGCTTCTGGGTTCTCAAGCCCAAGCTGCGGTAATTTTCTTTTTTCTTCTCTTCCTTTTGTGAATTTCAACTTTTCTTATATCCCAATGAATTTGTGCTAACTCATACATATTTCTTTGCAGAGTAATACCTATTTCCAGGCGGCCCTACATCAGGCTAGATCCTGGAAGGGTAACTCTGATGATTTTGAGAAGGAGATGAAGAAGTGGGAGGAGAGAGCCAAGGTCCTGGAGAAGAAGCTGGACACGAAGAAAGAGGAGCTGGCTAAGGCTCATTCCGAGCTGGTGAAACTTAGGAGCGATAAGGATAAGCTCATTGATGACTACATGGATTCTGACAAGTTTAAGAATCTCATGGAGATTCATGATGATGGTCTTTATTCCCTACAGTTTACTCAGGGATGGGATGCGGCCGTAAAGGCGGTTTCTGAGAAGCACCCGGGCTTAGTCGACCCTAAGGACTTTATAAGTCCCGAGCAGGCTGAGTCGGAGGACAGCATAGACGCCCTCTTCAACTCCCCTCATCCAGATGATCGCATCTTGGATCCTAACACTGCTTCTCCTCCCGCTTCTCCTGCGAAGGACGCTGAAGGCGCTGATAAGGAGAAAGAGAATGAAGGCTCCCGCATGGAGGAGTAGTTTTTTTATTCTGTAATTTTATCCTTAACTTATGTCCGGACTTTTGTTTGTATTAAAACTTATTACCCTTCGGGGCTATTTTATATGCTACTTTCCTTATTTGCATTCTCTCCTTCATTTTTCCGATACTTTAATATTCAAACTTGGCTTAATGGGCCACACAAGTATTATCACAACTCAAACATCCATAGGTTGAAATAATTTCGAACTCTTCAATTTCAAGTCTGGTTTTCCAAAACCTTACATAATATGGGTTCGACCCTGATCTATAATAGCTAAAAAATAAAAATACTATGCAAACAAAGCTTCAAGGTGCTTTTAAACCTACTTGTCATAATGACAAGTGAGAATCGTACTTCGACCATCTTACACGTAGTAAACCTTCAGGTTTTGTGCGTGCCAGGTTCTCGGGACTTCAAAACCATCCATAGTCTCCAGCTTGTAGGTTCCTCTACCCTGAACGCTCTTGACTCTATACGGCCCTTCCCAATTTGGGGCAAGCTTTCCTTTCTGTCCGGCACCAGAAGCCTCTATTTTTCTCAAGACTAGATCACCTTGTTTAAAAAACCTCTCTTTAACCCTTAAGTTGTAGTAGAATGAAGCTTTTTTCTGATATTCTACTATCTTCGCATGTGCTTTATCTCGCACTTCATCGATTAAATCCAGGGCTAACTTCTGCCCTTCTTCATTTTCTTTTTCATCAAAAGCCTGAATCCTTGGAGAGGAATGTGATATCTCCACGGGAACTACTGCTTCTGCCCCATATGCCAACATGAAAGGAGTTGCATCTGTCGTGACTCTACAGGTAGTCCTATAGGCCCATAATATGGGAAGTATCTCATCCACCCAATTATTTCTTGACTTTTCGATCCTCTTCTTTAGTCCATCCAGGATTATCCGATTTGCTACCTCCGCTTGCCCATTGGCTTGCGGGTGAGCCACAGAGGTGAACCGTAACTCAATTTCATTTTCTTCGCAATACTTCTTGAATTCCTCGTTGTTGAATTGTGTTCCATTGTCAGTGACGAGGATACGGGGAATTCCATATCGGCACATAATGTTTTCCCACAGGAATTGTGCAACCTGCTTAGTTGTGATTTTGGCCAAAGGTTTGGCTTCGATCCACTTGGTGAAATAATCAATGGCTACAATCAGAAACTTCCTTTGTGCTGTGGCCATAGGAAAAGGCCCTAGAATATCCATCCCCCACATAGCAAAGGGAATAGGTGAGTTGATAGAGGTCAGCATCTCGGGGGGTTGTCTGGCGACTGGTGCATGCTTCTGACAGCGATCACACTTCTTTACATATTCTTTGGCATCAACCATCATTTCTGGCCAATAGAAGCCTAAACGGGTTATCTTATGAGCCAAGGCCCTGCCCTCCAAGTGTTGCCCACAAATACCATCATACACTTCCTCAAGAGCTAAGCGTGCCTCATCGGGCCTGAGACACCTCAAGTAAGGAACCACGAAAGATCTTTTATATAGAATCCCATCTATCAAAGAGTACCTTAGTGCTCGAACAGTTAACTTCCGTGCCTCAATTGCATCGCTTGGCAACCAACCGATCTGAATGTGAGCCTTGATGGGATCAATCCATGACGTCCCCAAGCCTATGGGAGCCACAAGCTTAACATCTATGCTTCGTGTCTTCAAAACACGGAAGTACACACTTCCTGAACTTTCTTCAATCTCAGATGAAGCAAACTTTGATAGCGCATCTGCTTTAGCATTTTCTTCCCTTGGAATGTGTTTAACATGGCATTCATCAAATTGGGTCATCACAGCCCTTACTAGGCGAACATACTTAGCCATCGTATCATCCCTTGCCTCAAATTCTCCCTTTACCTGGGATATGATCAGCTTAGAGTCTCCACGGACCTTTAAGTTTTTGACTCTAAGTGTCCCAGCTAGACCAAGGCCAGCAATCAGGGCTTCATACTCTGCCTCATTGTTTGTGGTTGGGAAGTCTAGCTTCATAGCATACTCAATTAAGAATCCATCAGGGCTTTGCAAAACCAACCCTGCTCCACTGGAATTTGTTTTTGATGCTCCATCAAAATAGAGAACCCAATATTCTTTATCCTTGTCCCCATTGTCGACTCCCTTGTCTTGAGGTATGGTATCTTCCTGCCCCCCGACTTCTTGGTTGGGTATGGTACATTCCACCACGAAGTCAGCTAGTGCCTGGGCTTTTATGGCCGTACGTGGCTTATACTTGAGATCGAACTCTCCCAACTCTATTGCCCACTTAATCAGTCTCCCACTTGCCTTGGGACTGTGAATGATATTTCTCAGTGGCTGATTTGTTAGCACTTCAATTTGGTGAGCTTGAAAATAAGGACGCAGCTTTCTTGAAGCCATTACCAAGGCTAAAGCGAATTTCTCAATGGCTGGATAATTCAACTCAGCACCATGCAAAATTTTGCTGACATAGTATACGGGTTTCTGGACTTTCAGTTCCTCCTTAACCAACACGGCGCTCAAGGCGCTCTCTGAAATAGCCAAGTACAAGAATAAAACTTCATTCAGAACTGGCTTGGCCAACAACGGGGCCTGGCCCATATACTTCTTTAACTCTTCAAATGCCTTCTGATTTTCCTCACTCCATACAAAGTCTTTGATGTTCTTTAGTGACTTGAAAAATGACAAGCATTTGTCTCCTGACTTGGAGATGAATCGTCCTAACGCAGCAACCCTTCCTGTGAGCTTCTGAACATCCTTGACAGTTTTGGGGGGTTCCATGTCCAGGATTGCCTTTATTTTATCGGGGTTTGCCTCAATTCCCCTCTTCGAGACCATCAATCCCAAGAATTTTCCAGATCCTACTCCGAAAGTACACTTCGTCGGATTCAACATCATCTTGTGGTACCTCAGGACCTCAAAAGCTTCCCTTAAATGGGCTATATGATCAGTCTTTACTAGACTCTTGACTAACATGTCATCAACATAGACTTCCATAGTCTTACCAATAAGATCCTTAAAAATTCTATTTACCAACCTTTGATAGGTGGCTCCTGCATTCTTGAGACCAAACGCCATAACAAGATAACAATAAACACCAAAGTCAGTGATAAATGATACCTTTGGAATGTCATCCTTATGCATTTTGATCTGGTTGTATCCGCTAAACCCATCCATGAAACTCAGCATCTCATGTCCAGCGGTGGCATCAATCAAAGTATCAATTCTAGGCAGCGGAAAACAGTCTTTGGGGCATGCATCATTCAGATCGGTGAAGTCTATACACATCCTCCACTTTCCATTAGCCTTCTTTACCATTACAGGGTTTGCTAACCACTCCGGAAATTGAATCTCCTCAATGAAACCAGCCTCTAAGAGCTTTTCCACTTCCTGCTTTATAGCCTCTTGTCTTTCCGGGGCAAAATTTCTTTTCTTTTGTTTCACTGTCTTCCGGCTTGGATCTATGTTTAGCTTGTGAGTAATTAACTCCGGGTCTATGCCTGGCATATCAGCTGCTGACCATGCAAACACATCACTATTTTCTTGCAAAAATTTCATTAACTTCCCTCTAAGGGGCTCCTCTAATATGGCTCCAACGAAAGTCGTCCTCTCAGGATTCTCGGGGTCTAAAGGAACCGAAACCAATTCTTCTGCTGGCCTTCCTCTATTCTCATCATTTTCTCGAACATCCATATCTTCAATAGGAAGAACCTGTCCCCCGACTCCATCTGCCCTCAAAGAGGCCACATAACAGCTTCTAGCCATTTTTTGATCTCCTCTTTCTTCTCCAATCCTGTTTCGGGTGGGAAACTTCATGACTGAATGGTAGGAAGAGGGGACTGCCTTGAAGGCATGTATCCCTGTTCTCCCCATGATAGCATTATAAGTTGAACTAGCCTTTACCACCACGAAATCCAGCATCTGCGTTGCTTGCCTCGGCTCCGTACCTATGGTGGTTGGCAATTTGATTATCCCTTCCACAGGACATTCTACTCCAGCAAATCCATATATCGGCATGTCGGTTGGTGTTAATTGGGAGTCGTTATACCCCATCCTTAGAAAGGTGTTGTGGAGCAAGATATCCACAGAAGCACCATTATCCACAAGGACCCTCTTAACCGGGCTATTTCCTATTATTGGTGTTATGACCAGCGGGTCGTCATGGGGAAACTTCACACCCTCTAGGTCAGAATCATCAAAAGCCAATGTTACTTCTGTCCTGGCCCACTTCGGGGCTTCTCCAACAATATGCATAACCTCTCTAGTATATGCCTTTCTGGAATTTTTGGACAATCCAGCAGCAGTTGGACCTCCAAAGATCGTGTTTATCACAGGCCCTCGAGGTCTCGGCCCTCCATAAATGGTGTTTATAACTGGTCCTCTAGGCTGGGGGTTTCGCCCCTGATCGTCTTGGTCCCTCCTACGATCTTCAAAGTTCTTCCTTCCATTATTATTTCTGTCCCCTCCATCTCCAGTATACTTGTTCAATCTTCCTTTTCGAATCAAAAACTCAATTTCATCTTTCAATTGCCTACACTCATCGGTGTCATGACCAACATCTTTGTGAAACCTGTAATACTTGCCCTTATCTAGCTTGGCGGGATCAGCCTTCAAGGGCTTAGGCCAGCGAATATCTCTGTCTTTCTCAATCTCCATCAAAATCTGACTTCTGGGAGCATTCAGCTTAGCGTATTCAGTGAACTTTTGCCCAGGTCCTCCCTTCTTGGGGGTTGAATCAGGGTTTTGTTCAGTTCTAGGATATTTTTCCTTAGCGATATACTCCAAATCAGTTTTTCGTTTCTTGCCTCCAGTGGGCTCATTACTTACTACGGTCTTCCTCATACTTTCTTCAACCTTGATATACTTCCCTGCCCTCTCTTGGAGCTGCAACATGCTCTCAGGGGGTCGTTTGGCCAAAGACATCTTGAAAAACTCATCCCTAGTTCCTTGTTGCAGTGCTATCATGGCTACCTTATCATCAAGGTCTGGGACTTTTAAAGCCTCCTTTGTAAAACGATTCAGGTAATCTCTTAAGGATTCCTTAGCTCCTTGCACAAGACTCATAAGAGATGCTGAACTTTTCTCATGGACTCTTCCACTGATGAATTGCTTAATAAAAGCCTGACTTAATTCTCTGAATGATCCAATAGAATTTGGGGGTAGGCGACTGTACCATCTTTGAGCCATACCCGACAGGGTTTGAGGGAAGGCCCGACATTTTATAGCATCATTCACGGGTTGCAGCAGCAGTGCATTAGAGAATGTCCTAACATGATTAGCGGGGTCTCCCGTGCCATCATAGGCTTTGATAGTGGGCATCTTGAATTTCCTTGAGATATGGGCATTCATTATCTCTTCTATGAAGGGTGGAGTTGGATCATCAGGATCTCCAAGGGGAAGGAGATTGCTTGGATCAGTTCTTGGGACAGCAGCCCTTCTTCTTACCGGACCATCCAGGTCTATGATAGGAGGAGGATTTCTCCCCCTAGGAGGCATGTGGGGTCTGGTGGCTTGGTGAGCCTCCAAATCACGCCTCAGCCTTTGGATTTCAGCCTCATGAGCCCTGATCTTTTCCTGCACTTCTTGGGGATTCGCCCCTGGGGTGCTTTGGGGGCGTTGCCTTCCATCGGCCATTGGCTCTTTTCCAGGACGCCTCCTTCTCGGGGCCACTTCATCATCCGAAGATTCGGAGTCTCTCTCAGTGTATGGACCAGAAAATTCCCGATCCTCAGGGATAGGATCCAAACCTCGTATATAGGGGGCGACCGCCCTCGTGCTTCGCTTCGCCCAGCATATCCGCTTCCTCCAACCTCAGGCTGAAGGGGCATCCCATAAGGGGGGTTAGTAGTAACAATAGTTGAATATTCATACCCGACGGGTCGAGAATTCACAGGTATATGTATTTGTTGAACTTGAGGATTCGTACCTTGAATCGGGGGAGTTGTCCCTTGTAGCTGGGGTTGAGTTGCCCCTGTCTGGGCTTCCTCCTGAGTAGATGCATAAGTTGAATGGGGAGGAACCTCCACGGTTGATGAAATCACCTGGGTTGTCTCTAATGGTGTTCCTTCCTCTAGAGCTCCAATTGTTCTCCGTGTTCTCGCCATGGTTGTTGTTGTGATTCCCACAGACGGCGCCAAATGTTGTGGATAAAAAACTAAGGTTATTACTTGCTGTATTTAATACTAAGATTCGGGAGCTCAAGGCCTTTAATGGCTGCTCTCGTGTTTCGTGACTCAATCTGCCTTTACGAGATGCCTACGTATCTCTGTGAATTAGAGAATCAAGCCAAAAAACGTAGTTCTGATTAGTGGGGGTGAGACCCCTTATATAGATGTTGGGAGTCCTTGAATTGGACTTGGTATAGGAGACTTGGTGGGCAAGTCTCATAATTAGAATGGACTTAGGAGTCCTAGGAAGTAGGAAGCTGATTCCTTATCCTTTTAGGTCCCCTTGAGGCTAATCTATAAGGATTTATATCCTTATCGGGACTCTTCTCAATAGCTGATTTTTCCCTTATTAATTAATTACGAAATTAATTAATAATTAGGGCTTTTGGGCCTTTTTTATTCCATCAGGCCTGATCTGGTCCATCAGGCTTAACCTTTCTGGTCTGAGTGTCATATATCTTTTTATTGGGCTTAGCAGCCCACAGCTTGTACAATTAATGCAGTATTTATTTATACAATCATAATTTATTTATCCCTATCACTAGAGATAAGCAGTAGTTGCGTATACCCTTAGTATAGGGGGCCCAAAGGTGAACATTTTCTAAAACCGGGAGTCGATGTTCCCGAGTATATTATATATATGTATATTTATTTATATATATATATATATTGATATAGTTTTCAAAACTATTAATCGAATAAGGTTTATTCGATAGCTTTATTTTATTTAATGAATATTATTCTGAATATTCATTCGAGGACTTATGACTCCGCTTATTTATTTAATGAATATTACTTTGAATATTCATTCGAGGACTTATGACTCAGTTTATTCTATTTAATGAATATTAGTTTGAATATTCATCCGAGGACTTATGACTCCGATTATTTACTAAATAATATTCTTTATTTTATTAAAGAATGATGTTTTGATAATCAAAATTATTTTCGATTATTCAAATAAAGATCGTACTTTCGTATAAGTATATCTTTGGTTATTAATTATTCATTTCAAGTATAAGTTTTAAAACTTGTACTTCAAATTACTTTTATAAAGATTATCCCTTATAAGAATATTATTTAAATAATAATATTCAGATATTATCTAATATATTGGGACTGATTTATTTTATTAAATCAGCATTACTCCAAACATTCTTAAAAATGTTTTCGAGTCTTCAAAATGATTTTTAAAAGTTAGAGCGGATCCCAAAACTTGTTTTCAGATTTAAGATCTTCCTTTCGAAGGGGACTTGAATATTCGCTCAAAAATCTAAGGGATCCGGCTCTGTGGTATATTTTATATTCGCAACGAGGTTGCTGTTTTGATAAATGAATTGATTACTTACCCAACGTTCGGGAAGTAAGTCCATCTATTGAGTCGGCATAAGCAACATGGGCTCAGTGGGCGTCCATGAAAGTGTAAGTGGCTCAGTGGGAGTCCGTCAAATGCATAAGTGGCTGAGTGGCAGTCCAGCATAAGGTCCTATTGCGACCAGGGTGATGACCAGTGGGGAATTCGTCCATCTACTAGTAGAAAAGGTTACTTATTGGTATATTTGCGTGATCAGCAAGATATCAGGTTTATGCCAAGGTTTTCTCCTTTCCAAATTCATTAGATATTGCAATTCTGTTTATTATTTTCATAACAGAGGTTTTAAAGGAGTGTATGAAATGTATATATATGGGTGTATATATATATATCGGGACTTAATGAAGTATCTCGTAACTTCATTATTTATAATGATATTTCAAGGATTGAATCTATTCAAGTCTTATCTTGTAGTCTCTTCTATGTGATGAACTTTTGAAACTGATTATAACTTGAACGGTGGTAGTTCAAGTAGTATTTGGGAAAGATATAAGTATATTGGGGTATCTTGTAACTTCATCTTTTCAACTTATATCTGGTTATTGATTATCTTATGCATGACAAAGATTTTCAGAAAAACGTTGAGACAAGGTTAGATATATGAGATCACCTTGCAACGATATTTTTATACAGTTATAAACTGGAACTCTGTGTATATTATACAAGTCAGAGGATTTCAAAGGTTGTGAAAAGTATATATGTATATATACTGAATATTTTACGACTTGGTCGCATAAGAGATCAAACTTGGTTCATTTCTTTTGACCAAGACTTTCACGAGTACTATGAGAATGCCCATATATTGTTAATTATTCTACATATTATTTTGGTGGGCTTGTTGCTCACCCTTGCTTTCTTCTTTCATCACACAACAACAGATAGACAAGATGAACAGGATCAAGCTCCCAATTCGCGAGCAGATAGGAAATGTTCCGCAGTTTCCTGTAGGCGTTGATGCCGTGTAGCTGAGGTAGGATCTACCAATAGGCTAGGCTTTCACATTTCGATGTACCAGACTTATGTATATTTATGAATTGTAATAATGGCAAAGAATATGTAAATTATTCAGTAACCCTTTTTAAGGTGAAATGGTTTATAATTGTGGAATAAAATGACTTGTGTTATTTTTGGTATTCATCTCTGAGACTATAACTTGTGGTGTGTGTGTGTATATTGTGGGGTCACAGTACGCAGTAGTTGGTTGACTGTTAAGATTAAGTATTGATAAGGGAAATGGAACTCATGACAACCTAGATCCCCGACCCCGGATTTGGGGGTGTTACAGAAATGGTATCAGAGCTAAGCGTTATAAACCTCAGAAATGATATGACGTTAAGATAATAAGTTCACTAAGATAATAAGAACTCTTTCCAAGTTCATAGTCGGGCTACCTAACGTAGTACTGACAGTTAAAACCCTTATGGGAACCCTTATAAATATCGTGATAGAGGCGTAGTTCGTTATCGTATATGGTAGTGGGACTCCGAACCTTGAGGTTGAGGAGCAACAGCGCGATGATGTTTTATTACTAATTGGAGATCGGATTGTGGATCCGATAGAGCGTCCTAACGCAGGACCGGATGATGTTCATATTGAGGATGTAGCGGTTAAGGATGTTGTCCTAGAAGGGATTGTTGCTGAGGAGGATCCCGTGGAGGATCCTAACATGAATGAATAAAGGACCACTGAGGAATTGATGACCATGGTTAGGGGAACTACCAGAGGTAGGATTGGTCGGTCACTACCGGAGGTTCGTTCATGTTTGTAAAGATAGTAGCCCTTTAACGCGGCTTACTCGTAAGACTGAGAAGTTTGAATGGATAGAGAAATGGGAGAAAAGCTTTTAAGAACTGAAGCAAAGGTTGGTGACGGCCCCTATGTTGGCGTTGCCGGATGGAAAATGAGATTTTGTGAAGTGTAGTGACGCTTCGCATAAAGAATTAAGGTGCTTTTTATACAGTACAACAAGGTAATCGCGTACGCGTCAGGACAATTAAGGGAATATAAAATTCGATATCCCCACCCATGAGCTTGGGCTCGTGGCAATAGTTTTGCCCTAAAGATTGGAGGCACTACTTGTATGGAGAGAAGTGCGAGATTTACACAAGCCATAAGTGCTCTAGTACATTTTCACGCAGAAAGAGCTCAACATGCGCCAAATGAGGTGGTTAGAGCTAATCAAGGATTAGGATTATGAGATTCTTTATCATCCAGGGAAAGCCAAAATGGTGGCTAATGCCCTTAGTAGAAAGGAGAAACTCAAGATGTTATTGTCTCTAAGAGAGTTGATAAGAGATTTTGAGAAAATGGAAATAGAAGTGAACGTAACCGGAGCCGGTACCGAAAAGCTGTTTGAGATTGCAATACAACCCGAAATATTGGAAAAGAACATATTGTGCCATAAAAAGTGATGAATGAAGGCAGAGAGCCAACAAATAGATAAGAGATTAATACCGAGAAAGATGATAAGGGAATAATAAGGTATTCCTACAGAATTTGGGTTCCAAATGTTCAAGAGCTTAAAGATGAGATCTTAGATGAAAGCTAGTTTGAGGAATAAGATTTAGAGCAAACCCTGAACGTGATAGTCAGGGAGGTCGCCATCAAGATAGAAGGAACCCATAACATAATGGAGTGGAAAATGAGGATTTAAAACATGTAGGATGACCCCGATTATGGGGAGAAGGAGGGAACGTTCAGACTAAGGAAACGGAAGTCGAGTAAGGAAAGGAGACCCGAGACGGTACTCCTATACGACAATTTATGGACCTTTTTAGACAGAACTTAGACTATTATCCCCAACCACCACCCTGAGGAAACAATGCGGCGAGAAATTCTTTCAGGTTCTTTAAGTCGCTAAGCTCTCAGAGTTCCAAGGAACAAGCTGACCCAGTCGAGGCAAGAGCCTGGCTAAAAGAAATATAGGAATCATTTGAGATTCTAAAGGATTGACGAATCACAAAAGACTGTTTTTGTCACTTACCCTCCTAAGAGAGAGACCACCCACTGGTGAAAGACCAAGAAAGGCACGGAGCAAGAGGTTATGATAAACTGATTAAAGTTCAGTCAATTGTTTTCAAGAAAGTAAATCCCAAGGTTATGGAGATAGTGTAAAAGCTTTAGAGCCAGAACAAAGGCAGACGAGTATGATGAATTATGAATCTAAGTTGTAAAAGTTGTCAAGATTCGTTCTGAGGACACGAATCCAGAATGACGGGATGTTTGAAATCAATGCTTATGTTGTGTTGGTTCATGTAATGGTTGTAATAGAAATGAAAATAAAAGACTAAAAAGGGAAGGAGTATAAAGGGATATAAAGGCAATAGAGTTTGAGGAATGATAAGGGAGTTGGGTATGAGGAAACCCTAAAGACTCATAGTAATAGAAATAGAAAAGTATATGATCGTCAGGATGAGGGTGATTCACCATGAGTTAAAATTGACGGTTAAAGGCATAAGAGATACATATATTTTATCCCCTTTAAGGTGGGAGGATTCGAGGAAATCTTGAGATAGTTCGAAGGATAAATAATGAGACGCGGATAGACTGAGGAGACAAGAAAGTAAAAAATTAGGAAAATTGGATGAAGGAAGTGACCTTCAAGAATGTGAAGTGTAAGACCGGTGGCATGATACCCAGAAAGGGAGACGTCAGGTATGAAAGATATCCCAACATTGAGATGAGTATTGAGAAAACAACAAAAGTACATGAGGATTTATTAAGAAGATTTTCATGTTGAACACGACCAATATCTTCCAGAACATCCATGTTATCATTACCAAATCAGGAGAGAAAAGCGGATAACCATTGTTATCTTTTGGAGGCCATATGGATTGACCTCAATTTGAATTAAGATGCTATTATAAAATTAGTTATAGACTATCGAGGTGGGAATGATGAATAAGATAATCTATCAAGGAAATATGACTTGATTTATCCATGGAAGGATGCATGTACCTTTTTAAAGGTGGAATTAAGGATAGAACCTCGATAACTTGAGATGAATCCTAGGGGAATGCATAAAGGTTGGCATTTCGCCCTTAATAGGGACATCATGAGTTTTGGCAGTATAAATTAAAAAGGATTATGGTAACAACAACCTTTAAAGATCAGTAGAGAAAATTTTTAGAAGTAAATAGACAATGGTTCTAGTATTAGTAAATGGTATTTTGATATGCCCTGTATCTACGGAATACAGGAGGAGCGATTCAAGGATAACCTTAAAGGTTTTACAAAGAAAAAGGTAATATTCAAAGTTCTCAAGAATAGAAATTTTGATAAAGGAAATATGACGTAATTATAATAATGCCAGGTGGGGCACGTGTTGAACCATAAGAAAGTATAGATCGACCCAATGAGGGTCAAGATTGGTGAAAAAAAAGAAGGACCTATGATAAGAGACGTCCTAAGTATGATCGGGAGTCAGCCGTGACAATGTTCACATCTAAAGACTAAGGCAATGACTTATGGAAAAATGGTGATTTTTTTTTCTTTCTCACCAGGACTTAAGAAAAGCATTTTCACATAAGCAGTGATTGAAATGAGGTAGAAAATTTAGTTGAAGGTGGTTAAAAGACATTGATTATAAGGAACTATTACTATCAGGAAAGGCCAATGAGGTGGCCGACACTCTAAGTGCAAGAGAGCAATTATAGGAGCTCGTGCCAGAGGAATGAAGTGATAATGGTTGAAGCCGTGAAGGTTGTATTATGGTTTGGAAGATTAACATTCCTTCTGATGACTGTGCAATACCCAACCGTAATAGTAGTTTGGTAAAGGTTTAATTCGTGTAATCGCCATGAGCGGGCTATCTATCTTAGAAGGAACTATCTTGAGAATAAGCCAGGACCATGTTTCAAAAAGGACTAAATGAACCTTTGAGCTTCATGTCTCCTAATATAGACATATGATTTAGAATGGTATTAACCTACTATCGTTGCTTTCATTAAAACTCTTCTGCATTTTATCTGCTTCATGTTATGAATGTACGTCAGGATCAGGAGTGTTCTTCATGAATCATGAACGGTGATCATGTTACCTCCTTAGAAGAATTCGATACGATATGTATGGACTCTGTATTGTTAGCTATTAAGACTTCATGGAAAGCGAATGACTACAGTAGGTCAGTGGTGGACCATAGTAATGCTCTAATGAGTCTATGAATAATGAGACAATGACAACTGTGAGAGTTGTATTGTAATGAATGTTGAGATTGAGTACCACTAATCGGGTCGTGGTGATGTATAAGTTATCATTGAATAGACTAATTAAGTAGATTATTTACCTATTGAATATTTATTCCTCCTTATCAATAGAGGGTCGTATGACTATACGAGGAAGGTTGCGATGCAAGCATAGAATTCTAGTAACGATGATGTCTAGAATGAGATCCTAGATTCGATTTTCGATGTCGAGGGAGTTTCAAAGGTGATTGTGTATAAGCTCGAGGAAGAGCATGGGTCCATAGAATGATGGACGGAATAGCAAAAATATTTAAGCATGTGAAATGCGATGTGATAATACTGGATATTGATATAGATACATATGTTTTGTTCTCCTATGATAAACCTCTATAGTTCAGAGGTAGATTCCAAGCCAAATATTTGTGGCAGTATTTTTTTTCATATACAATTCTCTTCAATTCGTTCTTTTCTCTTCTTTTCATTTCATGTAAGCTGAGAAGAACAACCCTTCCAGAAGGGGAGGTATTGCCGAATGACTATCTATCTGTGTGATAGAAGCCTAGTAGGATACCACATGTTCTTTAATTGCTTGTCAAGTACTAAAGGCTGGCCACCTTCTGTACTAACTATGCGATATAACAAGTGTTCATGATCATAGTAATATCTCAATAAATTCTTTTACTTCTATACGATGAATCAAGCTTTCAAAGATAGAAGCAGCTAGAAAGGAGTAGTATCAGTGCGGTGGTATTTCGAATCTAACGCGTTCGTGATACTAAGGTTGACGCAATTATTAAAAGATTATAGAATGCTAACGAGCAAAAGTGTAACCAGTATAGTATTATGTACGGAAGATAGTAATGACTACGAGCTGGAAAAGAACGGGTATTGAGAAGCAAAAGCTATAATGCTAGAAGCTATGATGAGAGTCTGCGCAATAGACTTGAAAGAATTTGAAATGGTCACTTAACACGGATTGAGTTTTCTTACGATAATAGATCATATGTCAGTATTGAGATATCGCCTTATGAGATCCTTGAGGGAAGACAATGTCGATCTCCCTTATGATAGGATGATGTTACAGAGCGCAAGATGCTCAGACTAGTGGTGGTCCAAAGGACCAAGGATATAATAGATCTAATCAGAGGGCGGCTGGTAGTAGCCCAAGATGGACATAAAAAGTATATTGATTTGACACGAAAGGACAAAGAATAGAAAATAGGGGACCTAGTAATGTTAAAGGTATCCCTTGGAAAGGATGGATGAGGTTCGGAAAGAAAGGAAAGCTAAGCCCACGAATTGTTGGATCCTTTGAGGTATTAAGACGTATTGGAAAGTTAGCATATGAGCTAGCCCTACCCCCGAACATGTAGCAAGTTCATAACGTGTTCCACGTATCAATATTAAGGAAGTATAATTCGGATGCCAGACAAATAGGGGCATATGAGCGCATAGACATGCAACCCGACGTAACCTAAATGGAGCAACCAGGAAGGGTTATAGATTGAAAAGGAACAAGTGCTTAGGAGAAGGGTTATCAAACTAGGCAGAGTTTGGTGGTAGGACCACAATGTGGGAAAATTTACTCGAGAGTTAGAAAGTGCAATGCTAAGAGAGTATCCCTATTCATTTTCTATCTGATTCCGGGACGGAATCCTTTTAAGGAGGGGAGACTGTAATAACCCCAATTTTTTGAATTTTTTTGAAACCCTTATGAATAGTGATTTTGCTGATTATGCTGAATAAGAAAAGTTTTCATACCACACTATGTAGGGGTTCTTTTATTGATCTTCTGAGATATTATTAGTACTCTATGTGGTATATAAGTGTATGTAAAGATCGTCAGAATTCAAATCCGAACACTTTGATTTTTTCCGAAAATCCACCAGATACCGAAAAAATTGAGTATAAGGTAACATGATTAAAGGGATTTAAATTCAAGGATTATAATAGAGGATCATAAAAGGAATATAATGTATTGAGAAAGGCTTAGGGGAACCCAAGTAATAAGATCCCGGGTATGATCCCTCAAACGATAAACGAGAACGAAAGTTAAGCGAACCGTATAACAGATCAGCGGTCATTAGCCAAGTGATTAGGAGTTAATCAAAGGGTTAGTGGGGAGTGATGTCATCTCACCAACAAGAAGAGGACAAGTGTAGGAGGATGACATAGCATGATGACCTAAGCATGACCAAAAGAGAAGTGTGTTGTTGGTTGATTGTGAACCACACAAAATTTACCATGGTAATAATCCAATTAACAAAACAACATCAACCAAGCCAAGAAAATCATAAACACAAACTTGACTTTTCATTTCCAAGCAAGAGCTCTCGGCTTTTTCATGTTTTCATGGAAGAAATTTCCAAAAATCAAGATTCTAGCTTTGTTAAATTGCAAGGTAATTATCCAAGGTTCCTTCTGATTAGATAAGCATATCTTAGGAGTTTAAGCTTCTATTTCTTCATGAATTTCTTCCAATAAATCAAGGAAGAAGATGATGAATAGTGTTTTCAAGATTACTAACTTTATTTTCTTTGATTTCCTTTAAGATCCAAGCATTCCTAAGCTCTCTCAAGGCTTCTTAAGGCTTCCTAGCTACTCTAATCACTCCAAGGAAGGTATAACCTCTCCAAAACCTAACTTTACTTTGAGTATTAAGTTTGGTTTTGTTTGTTATGGTTGATGAGAGGCATGGGTATTGTGTATTTAGAGATTGGTTGGTTTTGTGATATTTTTGGAATGGTAAATCTTGGTAATTAGTTAATGAACTTAAGTATAGCTTTAGTTCATGTTTAGGGGTAGTATAAATTGGAAAGTTTTGAGATGTGGGGAATGTTGTAATGAATTATGGACGGAGTTTGGTTGTATTGGTGGTTATGGGTTGATTTGTGGTTGATTGTGGATTGATTTGGAGTTGTACAAATTTGGTAATCGCGTAAACATAGCCGTCGTAATGCCCGATTTACCTTAGACTGCTTTTGTTCTTAATATCAGGACCCGTGAACTCACTGTTAGGTTTTGACCATTGCCATGTTTAGATAGTTCATGTTTCAAGCTTCATTTTGATATGTGGTTTGCTTGAATCCGACGTACGGTTTAGGAGAAACGACCGTTTTAAGTAACGGCGTTTCGCGAACGAACCATTACCCCTCGCCTTACTTTGAAACCTTGGTTAAGGACTTTAAATGACTAATTGGGGTATGAAACAATTATGTTAAGTGGATTAGGCAGTTGGTAAGGTACTCGCGAAAGAATCGCCTTAAAACTCTTAATGGTTAATTTATTAAAAATGGTGGAGCCGAGGGTACTCGAGCGACTTAAGTGAATCGTTAAGCGCGAAAGCGAACGTTAGGGCTCTAATTGGTTAAAGTCTAGTTTCTTAAGCGACCGGGGTTTAACTCTGACTTATGTTGTTGCTCATAGGTTATCGGACTCACTCTAAGCTTAAGTCTATCTGGGAACACTCAGGCAAGTTTTCTACCCGTTATACTGTTGTTGTGATGTATAAATGTATATGCATTATCTTGTGATAAATGCATGATTGTTATTAGCAAATCTTGCGATATATTGGAGCATGTTGATATGGTATATATGCATGCCTATTTTTGTAATCTTGATATCTAATTGTTGATTCAAATGCTTATAAACTGCATAATACCTATGCTAGAGATAAGCAGTAGTTGCGTATACCCTTAGTATAGGGGGCCCAGAGGTGAACATTTTCTAAAACTGGGAGTCGATGTTCCCGAGTATATTATATATATATATATTTATATATATATATATATATATTGATATAGTTTTCAAAACTATTAATCGAATAAGGTTTATTCGATAGCTTTATTTTATTTAATGAATATTATTCTGAATATTCATTCGAGGACTTATGACTCCGCTTATATAATTAATGAATATTACTTTGAATATTCATTCGAGGACTTATGACTCTGTTTATTCTATTTAATGAATATTAGTTTGAATATTCATTCGAGGACTTATGACTCCGATTATTTACTAAATAATATTCTTTATTTTATTAAAGAATGATGTTTTGATAATCAAACTTATTTTCGATTATTCAAATAAAGATCATACTTTCGTATAAGTATATCTTTGGTTATTTATTATTCATTTCAAGTATAAGTTTTAAAACTTGTACTTCAAATTATTTTTATAAAGATTATCCCTTATGAGAATATTATTTAAATAATAATATTCAGATATTATCTAATATAT
The DNA here is from genome assembly GCF_009905375.1 of Apium graveolens. NCBI lineage: Eukaryota > Viridiplantae > Streptophyta > Magnoliopsida > Apiales > Apiaceae > Apium > Apium graveolens. The sequence continues at coordinate 234,976,541 of NC_133654.1, read as the reverse complement.
TGTGACTGATTTATTTTATTAAATCAGCATTACTCCAAACATTCTTAAAAATGTTATCGAGTCTTCAAAATGATTTTTAAAAGTTAGAGCGGATCCCAAAACTCGTTTTCAGATTTAAGATCTTCCTTTCGAAGGGGACTTGAATATTCGCTCAAAAATCTAAGGGATCCGGCTCTGTGGTATATTTTATATTCGCAACGAGGTTGCTGTTTTGATAAATGAATTGATTACTTACCCAACGTTCGGGAAGTAAGTCCATCTATTGAGTCGGCATAAGCAACATGGGCTCAGTGGGCGTCCATGAAAGTGTAAGTGGCTCAGTGGGAGTCCGTCAAATGCATAAGTGGCTGAGTGGCAGTCCAGCATAAGGTCCTATTACGACCAGGGTGATGACCAGTGGGGAATTCGTCCATCTACTAGTAGAAAAGGTTACTTATTGGTATATTTGCCTGATCAGCAAGATATCAGGTTTATGCCAAGGTTTTCTCCTTTCCAAATTCATTGGATATTGCAACTCTGTTTATTATTTTCATAACAGAGGTTTTAAAGGAGTGTATGAAATGTATATATATAGGTGTATATATATATATATATATCGGGACTTAATGAAGTATCTCGTAACTTCATTATTTATAATGATATTTCAAGGATTGAATCTATTCAAGTCTTATCTTGTAGTCTCATCTATGTGATGAACTTTTGAAACTGATTATAACTTGAACGGTGGTAGTTCAAGTAGTATTTGGGAAAGATATAAGTATATTGGGGTATCTTGTAACTTCATCTTTTCAACTTATATCTGGTTATTGATTATCTTATGCATGACAAAGATTTTCAGAAAAACATTGAGACAAGGTTAGATATATGAGATCACCTTGCAACGATATTTTTATACAGTTATAAACTGGAACTCTGTGTATATTATACAAGTCAGAGGATTTCAAAGATTGTGAAAAGTATATATGTATATATACTGAATATTTTGCGACTTGGTCGCATAAGAGATCAAACTTGGTTCATTTCTTTTGACCAAGACTTTCACGAGTACTATGAGAATGCTCATATATTGTTAATTATTCTACATATTATTTTGGTGGGCTTGTTGCTCACCCTTGGTTTCTTCTTTTATCACACAATAACAGATAGACAAGATGAACAGGATCAAACTCCCAATTCGCGAGCAGATAGGAAACGTTCCGCAATTTTCTGTAGGCGTTGATGTTGTATAGCTGAGGTATGATCTACCAATAGGCTAGGTTTTCAAATTTCGATGTACCAGACTTTTGTATATTTATGAATTGTAATAATGGCAAAGAATATGTAAATTATTCAGTAACCCTTTTTAAGGTGAAATGGTTTATAATTGTGGAATAAAATGACTTGTGTTATTTTTGGTATTCATCTCTGAGACTATAACTTGTGGTGTGTGTGTGTGTATTATGGGGTCACGGTACGCAGTAGTTGGTTGACTGTTAAGATTAAGTATTGATAAGGGAAATAGAACTCATGACAACCTGGATCCCCGACCCCGGATTTGGGGGTGTTACAGTCTGTCTGGACATCACGCTTTAACAATTAATCCATTCCTTAGAATAATATCAAATCCTCTTATCTTCCATGATATCAATTCTTCACAACTTATTGCCAGGAATCTTAATTTCACCATTGGTACTCACTTATTTAACAACCACACGTTCTTGACTTGCTAGTCCTTTAATCACAATCTTATCAATTCAACAGTGAATTCATCTTATCAACAAAACCTTGAGAGATAAACAATTAAGTTTCTCTCACATCTTTTAATACTTTAACACATAAGGTATTCCCCTAATCATCCATGTCATCACAGTTTCTCGTTCTTGGAGACGTATTCCTCATTGGAGTAGATTCCCTTGACTCTTAGTGCATCTCTGACTGGGCTAGTGATTTGCAATTTTCGTCATATGCCTTTTTTTGCTTTCCATGCGTGAGAAGTAGATGGAACTTTGCCTGCTTGGTCCATAATTTGTTGATTTCTGTTTGAAAAATTCTTACAAAGAACGAAAGTACAACGAAGCACCTAGAAGGATTCACAATTCAACAAAATTGAGAGTTGAAAAGAAAGAAGAAACAAGGATTTGAATATAAATGAGACAACCACATTGGTACTTAAAATGGCCAGTCTTTCGTACCATATGGCATACAGCACATGATTAGGTGGCGTCCCACCCGACTCTTCGTCATTCTGACAAAGTGTCTCATCATAACACTGATTGTCCCAATCAGAAAGCAAAACTTGAGGGAAGCAAATGAGTTTGAAAGGAATGGAAAATCCTCCTTTTTGATATTATAGAAAAGAGTTTATTTGAGAAAAGAAGTTCATTCATTTTAAGGGATTGAGAAGGAACATATGTTGTAATATTGAAGGCAAGAACAATACCATTGGTCACCATCCACATTTCATTTGTATTCATCTTTCGAGCTCGTTCGATCATAACCCAATCGCGTCATATAACAACTTTAGAAAGTCCGCTGAAATGTCTTCGCAAACCAAGCATTATAATGAATTCTTACTTGCTAAGTTTTGCGTTTTTAACATCGCACTTACACTTATAATACCCTAATAATTCGATCATAATGGCATTCCTATAACTTCAAGATTCCTCTTTTAATTTAGAATAACCACGTACCATTCGACATAACGATCCTTTTGTTAATAATATTCTGCTTTTAGAGAGATCTGGAGATCTTTCCAATCTTCTTCGATCACGCTCCGGCTTCTGTTAAATCAATGAATTTTTCGAACTCTGATAGTCCTAGTAATTGAAAGTATAGTTACTATGTACGCTGATTCTATTGTAAATTTTATCAAACAATACTTGCACTTTACTATTAGGAATAATCAACTTCTTCATAATCATAGGTTGCTTCGTTCTCGAAATTAGCAATACTAAGTCTGAAACAGCATCCTTCTAAGTAATCCGGGCTTCCTAACAAACAAGAAACTCAAATAGTAACTTGACAACCAATGTTTAAAAATAATTTTATTCGAAAAGGCTTTTAGAAATTTGTAAAGGAAAATCTTTTTCGAAAACTTGTTTAAAAAGTTTGGAAAATCATAAACCTGATTGTCCTTACTATATGAGTTGGTTGTTATCCTTCCAACCTATAACAGGGTACCAAATTAAAGAAACAATCACATAAAGGTCCGTTCACTTCAATCTACCTTATCTCCTTCATCGTGTCCACTTACCTTCCTTAATCGACGAAACTTCAATTGTTGTCGTACATTATCTTATTCGTAGCTTCACATCAAGGCTCCCGTACATTATCGTTGCAGTAGTTAAGTAGGACAGGCTATCCAATAGTCAACAAGTCTATTTCATAAAACAAAGTTTGCCCATATCACATCACATCACTACTTTACATATCGCATTTATCTTAGCACCATCATTTAATTCCACCAAAAATTTCAGATTTATACCTTTTTCTCTAGCTCTTTTCAAAATTCAGCTAATCCATCCCATAATTATTCACGGGTGGCTTAGTCACTAATGGCTTCTTTTAACCCGATAACAGCTATCCTCTGAAACACTTAAATCTTCTTTCTAAACTTCTTCTCACCTTTATTTATATCTCAAGCACTCACCATTTACTGTAATTCTCGAATCCATCCTCGTAGGTACAATCGCTTCATAGGACAAGTTCTAAACTGGATGTATAGAACATGATGTAGGGTAAACTAAAGAGATACACTCACAGTCGAATGTCCAGTGAATCAAGAATAATCAGATGAAGGTTCTTGAATAGGTAATCTCATATCAAGAGGCGGAAAAATTAGCGTAGAATAGCTTGAAGAAGTGCAACCGCTATAACATAAGGTAGTGCCATTAATGTTGGTGGAGGAACAAGGTGCAATCCAATCTGAGAGAAGATGATGATCCTCGAACGGAAAGTTCCAAATGATCAAATGACACTAGGAAATCAGGATCTACCACTGCCGTTGTTCGAAGATCATGTCACAAGTTAAGAATCCTGAGTCACAATACGAACCATACTGGAGACCTACTATACAATCGCACTCAACCTCACAACGTCTTATCTTTCTATTTCCTATTCCTAATCCTAACCCTCTACCCAATCCCAACAATCTAAGCTTGTTTCAGTGACTTATAACCTGTGGCGCCCTCCAAACCCGGGTCAGAAGTTTGGGGTCCACAACACATGCACAATATAAACCTGTATAGGAAATATTATTTGCAATGACTATGTTTCATATAACCACGGATCGCAACAGGTTAAAGTATGAAAACAAGCCACAATTTCCCTTTAATTTAAGTTACAACTGATAATAAAAATATCCTTACAATTTGACTATCTCTCTACCCCATGAAGCTTCTGCTAGCTCGATCCAACTCAATTGGGACCTTAGCCCGCACTTTGGACTGAGGAACTTTACTATCATCCATATCCTTTTCAACTGTAACATATATAAAAAGATTCGCAAGAGTGAGCTAACTAGCTCAACAAGTCATGATAATGATAACTGAGGTTAAACAATGATCAAATGAAATGATTCAAAGGAATCAAGTTTCTTTTTTTACTAATCATTAGAATTGGATATTCATTTTAAGTTTTAAAAACCAAGGTTAGGCTGCTGATCAGTCAGGAACTAACCCCGAGCAAGTACACAGCACTGCTCTAATTACTGGATCCAAGGCACACATTGGTCTAACTTGACCATTGGTATGGTTTGACCACGAATCTGGTCCACATATATAAAAACTATCCAATCCTAAAGCAGTTCAATAGATAACAATATGATTCAATAAAATAAGATCATAATCAATAACGGTTAAACATTTGCATAAAAACGTAAGGAAACTCATGGATATCCCAAGGGTATAACAGGGTATGTATAAGAAATGGTTTTCAGTTTGTACAGGGGTTAGGTATTTGACCAGTAATGATTTTTCAAGATATGGTTCTTTGATGTTATTAAGAATGATTGGAGTATGAAAGTTTCTGTGTTTTCAAATCATTCTCTTTCAGTGTTTGGTGTTGGTAGTTATACCATTGGGAAGGAGTATTATATTTGTATGGTTTGGTGCCTGAGGATCAATAAAGGACGTATTACAAAGAATAAGGCTTATGGCTCAAGATCAAGAAAATCAGGGTTCAAGGTTAAATGGTTTGAAGCTCTTACAATATAAAACAGGAGTTATTTTGTATAATAGCGACATGTTATAAAACAGTTCGAAAACATTGGTAATATATATATATATATATATCTTGAAGAAAAGTTCAGAAATACTTGCCTTACAGGCTTTATAACTATTACTGATCAATTCTGAGCCGACTCTATCGCTCGGCTTTAACGTGCAAGTCACTAGATTCCATTGGATTTGACTTTGATATTCAAGTCTTTCTGTTGAAACTCTACTGAGCTCGTCGACTGACCACTAGGATATCTTTAGTCCAACGTCCACTTTCAGGTTCCTGACTATAACCTACAGGATCGAAATGCCCTACGTTAGACGTCTAGGTATGCTTGACATATCCTTGATACTAATTCTCACCCAACGATATTCAAACCCGACTCGTAATTATTCATTTTAGAATAACACAGATAACAATTAGGGTTCACATTCTCGAAATCGATCCAGTGTTTGTTTTTACAAAATACGTATACTCGTCATTTTACGAAATTAAGGTTACTGTGTTTTGGACAAAACATACAACACAGCATACAATCAGTTCTGTATAAAATAAACATATATGTATTTACTTATACTCGCTCGACGTTCCGATAATCCTCGGATACGCTCCCGTATTTACATAATTTAGTTTCCGAAAATCGGGCAGCGTCTCCTTTGTTTATCGGACTACCCGTCGAAACATTAATCGACGTCAATTCAACAACAACAATCCAATTTAAAACACGACAACCAATCACAATTCGTAAATTCCAATCACCGATATAATTTAGTAATCACAACCAACTTAACCATCACGATTCAATATTTGCTAATTAACTATTTCGATCCAGAATAAAAACACAATATGACTTTTATTTATTAAAAAATATTAGGACTCAGAATCGTGTCATCACCGTCCACCGTTGACTCACCGAAGTTCATCGTCAACGGCGGTAAAATTACGGGTACCCGATAAAATTCGGGTTTCCAACATAATTTCACCGATTATATTTGAGAATAATTAGAAATTAAATTTCGAAAATCAAGAAAACTTCATTCGAAACTTTACCACAATTAAGTAGTAATTCGAATAATGTCAAGCCAATCATCACCGAAATTCATCATCACAAAACAATCTGCGGACACAGAACTATATAAGCCAACTCCACGCGCATACACGCGCGGTTGGCCGGAAAGAGCAAATCAGCCATGGCCGGAAAACGCAACAGGAGCGGAAACCAGCCCAAGAACACAGGACAACCCAGCATCAAAATCCCCAAACCCACTAGAACACATACATACACAGGAGTATATACATACATATGTCAACAATCAACGAAAACCGAATCGAAAGGCAACCGCGCGGCTTACCACAAGGGAACAGCGGCGGCTCGCCTCGCCGGAAACAGCGATAGAAACAGCCGAGGAACAAAGGGGGGGAGGAGAGAATAACAGGGGATGGAAGATAGGAACTATAATCCTCCTCTTTCTTTTCTTCTTTTTTTCTGTGCTTATTTAAAAGCTGCTGTAATAACCCCAAAATTTTTCAACTTTTTGTAACCCTTGTGAATAGTGTTTTAGCTGAATGAGAAAACTTTTCACGCCACACTATGTAGGGGTTCTGTTATGGATATTCTGGGATTTTATTAGTACTCTATGAAGTATATAAGTGTATGTAAATATCGTCAGAATCCAATTCCGAACACTTTGGTTTTTCCCGGAAATCCACAAGATACGGAGAGAATTGAGTATAAGGTAACAGGATATAAAGGATTTAAATTTAAGGATTATATTAGAGGATCATAAAAAGGAATATAATGTATTGAGAAAGGTTAAGGGAACCTAAGTAATAAGATCCCGGGTATGATCCTTCAAACGATAAACGAGAACGAAAGTTAAGCGAACCGTATAACAGATCAGCGGTCATTAGGCAAACGATTAGGAAGTTAATCAAAGGGATTAGTGGGAATGATGTCATCCAACCAATAGAAAGAAGACAAGGAAGGAAGGATGACATCATGAGGATGAGGTAAGCATGACATGGGAAGGAAGGAGGTGTGGTTGAATAAGGACCACACAAATTCAAGGGCAAGGTAGTAATTTACTAAATCAAATACAAATCAAGCCAACCAAGCTAGCAAAATCATTTCATCAAAAAATCAAAAACAACCAAGGCATTTGTTCTTAGGAGCTCTCGGCTTTTTACATTTTAAAGGCATAGATTTTTCAAAAATCAAGATCCAAGCATCCTAAATTGGTAAGAAAATTCCCTAATCATCTTTATGCTTAGTTATGGCTATATCATGAGTTTAAGCCATTAATTCTTTCTCTAACTTCTTCATTTAATCAAGGAAGAAGACAATGAATAGTTTTTTCAAGTTTTTAACTTGAACTTTTTCTTGTTTTTCTTGAAGATCCAAGCTTTCCTAAGGCTTCTCAAAGCTTCTTAAGGCTTCTTAGCTCCACCCACCACTTCAAGGAAGGTATACCATTTCCAAACCCTAGGTTCATATATATTATAAGGTGATTTTGAGTAGTGGGTTGATATTGTATCTTGTTGTTATGATTTAGAGTTTGAGATTTGGTATGGTAGTGAATGGAATGGTAATTATTGTGGTTTTGATTTAAAAGAACTTAAGAATGATTAAAGTTAAGTTTAAGCATAAGTATGAAAGATTAAATTGAATTGGTTGGGGTGGTTATGATGTGATAAGGATGGAGGATGGTTGTATGTTGGATTTGAGGTTGATTTGGGTTGATTGTGGATGGTTTAAAAATTGGAAATCACGTAAACATAGCCGTCGTAACGTCCGATTTTCTTTGGACTGTTTTTGTGCATAGCATTAGGACCCGAGAACCCCCTGCTAGATTGTGACCACTGCCATGTTTAGATAGCTCATGTTACGAGCTTCGTTTTGATATGTAGTTCGTTCGATTCCGATTTACGGTTTAGGAGAAACGACCGTTTCAAGTAACGGCGTTTCGCGAACGAAACTTTTTCCCTCGCCTTACTTTGGAATGTAGGTTAAAGACCAAAAAGGGTTAATTAATGTGTGAAACATTTATGGTACGTGTGTTAGGCAGTTGGTAAGTCATTCGCGAAGGAATCGCTTTAAAACTCGTAAAGGTTAAATTATTAAAAATGGTGGAGCCGAGGGTACCCGAGTGACTTAAGCAAATCGGTGAGCGCAAAACTAGCATTAGAGTCTAAGTTAGTTAAAGCATAGATTTACAAGTGATTTTGGTTTAATTCCAACTTACTTGTTGTTTATAGGTTATCAGACTCGTCCCGAGCCTTTCTCACCCCCAAGTCGCTCAGGCAAGTATTCTATCCGATATACTGTTGTTGTGATGTATACATTTGTATATGCATGATCTTGCGATAAATGCCTATTGGTTATTTAGCAAACTTTTGCGATATATTGTAGCATGTGATATGGTATATATGCATGCCTATTTCATATTCTTGAAATATATATCTGTTGGTTCATTTGATAATACCTATGCTAGAGGATAGCGGTAACTTGCATATACCCTTAGTATAGGGACCCAAAGGTGAAAATATTTTCAAAAACCGGGAGTCGAGGATCCCGAGTAGATTTTATATATATGGATATGGATATATATATATATATATATATTTATATATTTATATATATATGGTTATAGTTTTCCAAACTATTAATCGAATAAGGTTTATTCGATAACTTGAAACTTTATTTTATTATTGAATATTATTTCGAATATTATTCGAGGGCTTATGACTCCTTTTATTTATTTATCTGAATATTATTTGAATATTCATTCGAGGACTTATGACTCTTTTATATTATTATGAATATTATTTGAATATTCATTTGAGGATCTATGACTCCGATAATGTGCTGTAATATATTCTTTATTTTATTAAAGAGTAAGGTGTTAATAATCAAACTTATTTTCGATTATTCAAATAAAGATAATACTTTCATATAAGTATATCTTTGGTTATTTAATGTTTATTTCAAGTATAAGTTTTAATACTTCTACTTCAATTATTTTTATAAAGATTATTCTTTATGGGAATATTATTTAAATAATAATATTCAGTCATTTTCTAAATATTCTGGGGACTGATTTACTTCATTAAATCAGCCTTACTCCAAACACTCTTTAAAGTGTTTTCGAGTCTTCAAAATGATTTTTAAAAGTCAGAGCGGATCCCAAAACTCATTTTTATATTTAAGATCTTCCTTTTTAGAGGGGATTTAAATACTCGCTCAAAACCTGGGGAATCCGGCTCTGTGGTGTATTTTATATTCGCAACGAGGTTGCAGATTTGGTAAATGAATTGATTACTTGCCCAACGTTCGGGAAGTAAGCCCATCTCATTGAGTCGGCATAAGCGACAGGCCGGGGTACGGTCTATTATTGTGTAAGTGGCTGGGTGGCAGTCCATCAACGCGTGAGGGGCCGGGGTACGGTCTAGCGCGAGGTCCTAATGCGGCCAGGGTGATGACCGGTGAGGAATTCATCCATCTACAGTAGAAAAGGTTACTTATTGGTATCTTTGCCTGATCAGCAAGATATCTGGTTTATGCCAAAATTCTTTTCCTTTCCAAAATTCATTGGATGTTTCAAACTCTGTTCATACTTTACATAACAGAGGTTCCAGGAAATGTTTAAAGGGGTATATATATGTGGATATATATATATACCGGGACTAAATAAAGTATCTCATAACTTTTTCATTCAATAATATTTCAAAGATTGAATCTATTCAAGTCTTAACTTGTGGTCTCATCTATGGGGTGTTTTTCTTAAAACTTATAATACTTCGAACGGTGGCAGTTCAAGTAACTTTATATGATATAAGTGTGGTGAAGTATTGGTAACTTCATTCCTTGTTTTTACTTATATCTAGTAAGTAATTATCTTGCATATGATAGAGATGCTATTAAGTATCCATTTAGATACTTATATTATTGTTATCACTATATATATTATCTTGCGAGCTGTAAGGCTCACTCTTGCTTTATTTCTTCATCACACAACAACAGTTAGGAGAGATGGCCAGACTCCAGCAGACCCAGCGCAAGCGCGTGGGAAGCGTCCCGCGTCTTCCCGATGATGTTGTAGCTGCTATAGCTGCAGAGGTAGATCCATTGTAGTTTAGACCATCTACTTTTGAGAATCAAATTATGTATAATTATAACTTGTGGCAGATAATGGCAATTAACTGTAAATTATCAAGTAATCGTTTTGGGTTGTAATAATTTTAAAATTGTGGATTCAAAGACTTGTACTTATTTCAATTTCATCTCTGAGACTATAACGGGTTGTGGTGTGTGTTAGTGTGGGGTCACAGTATGAGGTTATTTATTATTAATTAAGTGAAGTGATATTGTGGAAAGAAAGACCGTGACAACCCGGATCCCCGACCCCGGATCTGGGGGTGTTACAGAAATGGTATCAGAGCTAAGCGTTATAAACCTCAGAGATGATGCAACGATATAATAATAAACTCACAAAGATAATAAGAACTCTTGCCAAGTTCATGGTCGGACTACTTAAAGTAGTGCTGACAGTTAAAACCCTTACGGGAACCCTTATAAGTATCATGATAGTAACTTAGCTCGTTTAATGTGTAGGCGCCTGAGATGGAGGACCCTGAGATGTTCGAGCGTGAGCATGATGAGGCACTGCTAGATGTTGAGGATCAGGAGGAGCCTGAGATGGAGGAGGATGAGGAGGACCCCTCAGAGGAGTCAGAGACGGAGGTCATTGCTATTTCAGATGAGGAGGACCCGGATGAGGTCCCAGTAGCTGAGGAGCGTGTTGGACCTATGGTAGTGTATGCTGGTATCCCTTTACCCACACTTCCGGTGGTCAGAGCCCCTACCCCTCCACCACTATCTTGGATTCCTGATGATGACAGCTCAGAGACCCATACTTCCGAGCCTAGGCAGACCGAGGAGGCACCCTCAGCAACTCCGGATTCACCACCTCTTGACCCTGCCCACAGGCAGTCTTCGTTAGCTCATGGATATGTTCAGGATGTTTTGAGGACCCGAGTGGCTGTTGCCGAGGCCCGACTGGATGAGGCCAGGAGGGAGTTGGATGCAGAGAGGGCGGGTAGGCGTACCCGAGCTTATGAGACCAGGGCTTCTATACCCCGATCCTTGAGGAGGGAGCTTACGGGGATAGAGCTCACGTCCCGAGCGAGACTCAGATCTCTCCAGGGGGACATGCATGGTAGGATCTCCAGGCGGCAGGCTGACTATATCTTCCGTCGTGCGATGGAAAGGGTTTGGGAGCTGACCCGCTCCGGTGTGTGATTCAGGATTGATGATGGAATAGTCTAGTTGTCTAGTTAGCCGAGGCCTTAGTAAGAGCCAATTTTCCGGGATAGTTGACTTGTATATAGCATCCCTTTTTCTGACTAGACAGATAGACTCTTGTGTATCACTTTTGGGACAGATGACTGTAGCACTGTTGTACTTTTGACCAGATCAAACTATGTATTCTCGCATTATGTATATATTTGTTTCCTTTCGGTTCAGTTCCATAGTGACGGGATCACTGTTTTATTATTATTATTACTGCACTTCGTATTAGAACTTTCTTAAAATAATAGAATTGCGATATACGTTCTCCCCATTATAAGAGCTGTGCAAGGCACAATGTTGTATATGATTGTGACCTAACGTTGAATTTTCCCAATAATTGTTTTTATTATTATCAGAATCATGCCGCCAAGAAAGATTGGAACTAGGGCGAACCCTGGGTCTGAGGACCAGGGAAGCCATAATCAGGACAATAGAAACCAAGAACACAATGAAGAGGAAGATGAGGATTATGTGGAACAGGATGACTCCCTGTATGAAGAAGAAGAGGAAACATATGATATTGAGGGATTTGAGATAGAGGCTGAAGAAGGAGAAACCGAGGTTGAGCAACCAGTACCAAACCCAGGCATGGATCCTATGGGTCAGTTTATGCAACTCCTAAGACAGAATTTGGAACGTCAACCCAACCCACCCCCTCAAGGAAGTAACAATGCAGTGGCAAACTCTTTCAGGGCTTTTAAGTCCCTTAAGCCCCCTGAGTTCCACGGATCAGCCGACCCAGTTGAGGCAAGGGCATGGTTAAAGGAAATGGAGAAATCTTTTGAGATTTTGAGTATCGATGAGGCACAGAAAACTGTATTTGCTACCTACCTTCTGAAAGGAGAAGCTAACTACTGGTGGGAGGCCAAGAAAAACATGGAGACAGATGCTATAATAACCTGGGAGAGATTTAGTCAGTTGTTTCTGGGAAAGTATTTCCCGAGGTTTATGGAAAACCAGATGGAGCTCAAGTTCTTGGAGCTAAAGCAGAATAACTTGTCTGTAGCAGAGTACGAAGCGAAATTTACTGAATTATCAAGGTTTGTGCCGGAGTTTGTAAGCACTGAGGAAAAGAAAGCTAGGAGGTTTCAGCAGGGACTGAAACCATGGATTCAGAATAGGGTGGCAATCCTTGAGCTTACGGACTATGCCACTCTGGTGCAAAAGGCAACGATTGTAGAAGTCGGAAGTGAACAGATGCAGAAGGAAAGAGAGAAGAAAGGAATAAAGAGGAAAAGTATGAGCATGGGTGGAGGTTCCGCAGGAAGGAGCTTCCCAACTAGATTTAATCGAGGAGCAGTGTCCCTACCAGGAAGGAACACTGGGTTTAAGCGACCAATGAGTGTGAGTGTGAGCCAGGGCGGTCAGAAGTCAAGAACGTCCTATTCCAACCAGTCTCGGCCCCCATTGCCAGCCTGTAACATATGTGGAAGGAATCACACTGGGGAGTGTAAGGAAAGGCCAGTAACCTGTTTTAAGTGCGGTCGGGAGGGCCACTATGCAAATAAGTGCCCATCATCAACCCCTGCCGTCGTTCCAACCACCAATTGTCATCAGTGTGGACGCCCGGGTCATTGGAAGAAGGAATGCCCAATGAACAAACCAGCAGCTTCGGGAGCAAGCAGGGCTGCTTCTAATAAGCCACCTACTGCGAGGACTTTCAACATGACAGTCCAGGATGCTATGAAAGATTCAGATGTGATAGCAGGTACCCTTTCTCTAAATTCAGTCAGTGCAAATGTTTTATTTGATTCGGGAGCAACTAAATCTTTTATATCAAAGGACTTTGTGCGTAAGTTAAGACTTAAGGCTAAACCCTTGATAGAACCCTTACAAGTAGAAATAGCCAATCATGAAATTATTCCTGTTAACCAGATTCACCCCGCCTGTGAGATAGGCATAGGGGAGCAATCTTTCAGTGTTGATCTGATTCCTTTTAAATTAGGGGAGTTTGATGTGATTTTGGGGATGGACTGGCTATCTAGCAACGATGCTCAGATAGACTGTAAAGGGAAGAAAGTTAAGTTAAATATCCCCGGGAAGAAAGAAGTTATATTTAGAGGAAAGAGGCAGACGCAGAAATTTTTGACCATGGCTCAGGCCAAAAGGATGCTACGAAAAGGAAGTGAGGCCTACCTAGCCTATGTGGTGGACACGCAGAAGGAGGTGCCCAACTTACAAGATATTCCAGTAGTCAACGAATTTGAAGATGTATTCCCCCAAGACCTTCCGGGATTACCACCCGATAGAGTGATTGAATTTGCTATTGAGTTGGCCCCAGGGACGGCGCCAGTTTCAAAAGCACCTTACCGGTTAGCCCCGTTAGAAATGAAGGAATTAGCTATCCAATTGCAGGAACTCTTGGATAAGGGTATGATAAGACCCAGTGTGTCTCCGTGGGGAGCACCAGTTTTATTTGTTAAGAAGAAAGATGGGAGCATGAGGTTGTGCATAGACTATCGAGAGTTGAACAAGCTAACCATAAAGAACAGGTACCCATTACCTAGAATAGACGATCTGTTCGACCAGCTAAAGGTTGCTGTTTATTTTTCCAAGATCGACCTGAGAACTGGATATCACCAACTAAAGATTAAACCTGAAGATATTTCCAAGACAGCGTTCCGTACCAGGTATGGGCATTATGAGTTCTTGGTAATGTCCTTTGCACTAACCAACGCCCCAGCGGCTTTCATGGATTTAATGAATAGAGTATTTAAGAAGTACTTGGACAAGTGTGTGATAGTTTTTATCGATGATATTTTGATCTACTCAAGGACTGAGGCAGAACATGCAGAGCATTTGAGGATAGCTCTAGGAATACTCAGAGAGGAGCAGTTATATGCCAAATTCTCGAAGTGTGAATTCTGGCGGAATGAAGTACAGTTTTTAGGACATGTGATCAATAAAGAAGGAGTATTGGTCGACCCCTCCAAGATAGAGGCGGTCTCAAATTGGGAAAGGCCAACCACACCCACAGAGGTGAGGAGTTTCATAGGATTGGCCGGCTACTATCGTAGATTTGTACAGGACTTTGCGAAGATCGCAGCCCCTTTGACACGACTTACTCGTAAGACAGAGAAGTTTGAATGGACGGAGAAATGTGAGAACAGTTTTCAGGAATTAAAGAAAAGGTTGATAACGGCTCCGGTATTGGCATTGCCGGATGGAAAAGGAGATTTTGTGATATATAGTGATGCGTCGCACAAAGGATTAGGATGTGTGCTTATGCAGCACGGTAAAGTTATCGCGTATGCATCGAGACAACTGAAGGAATACGAGATTAGATATCCTACTCATGACCTTGAGCTCGCGGCAATAGTATTTGCTTTAAAAATTTGGAGGCACTACTTGTATGGAGAGAAGTGCAAGATTTTCACAGACCATAAGAGCCTCAAGTACATATTTACGCAGAAAGAGCTCAACATGCGCCAGAGGAGATGGTTAGAACTAATCAAGGACTATGATTGTGAGATTCTCTATCATCCAGGGAAAGCCAATGTGGTGGCTGATGCCCTTAGTAGAAAGGAAAGACTCAGAATGATAACGACTTCGGAAGAGTTGATAAGGGATTTTGAGAAAATGGAAATAGAAGTAAAGGTAACCGGAACCGAAACTGAAAAGCTTTTTGAGATCTCAATGCAGCCAGAATTATTGGAAAAGATCAGATTATGCCAGGAGAAAACAATGAATGAAGACAGAGAGTCAATGACTGGAGAGGAGATCCATACTGAGAAAGATGATAAAGGGATAATGAGGTACTCCTACCGAATTTGGGTTCCGAATGTTCAAGAACTTAAAAATGAGATTTTGGATGAAAGCCATAGTTCAAGGTATTCCATTCACCCGGGAAGTACCAAGATGTATAGGGATTTGAAGGAATATTACTGGTGGCCCAACATGAAGAGGGACGTAGCAGAATGGGTAAACAAGTGTTTGACTTGCCAAAGAGTAAAGGCAGAGCACCAGAGACCCAGTGGGCTTTTGCAACCCCTGGAGATTCCCGAATGGAAATGGGAACAGATAGCGATGGATTTTGTTGTAGGCTTGCCAAGGACGAAAGCCAATCACGACGCCATTTGGGTAATTATAGACCGACTGACAAAGTCAGCTCATTTCATTCCTATCAACGAGAGATACACAGTCAATAGACTGGTGGACATTTACCTTAAGGAAATAGTAACGCGACATGGAGTCCCAGCGTCCATTGTCTCAGACCGAGACCCAAGGTTCAACTCCAGATTTTGGAGGAGCTTTCAGGAATGTGCGGGGACCAAGTTAAATATGAGTACCGCGTACCATCCCCAAACGGATGGACAGAGTGAAAGGACCATCCAGACACTAGAGGATATGTTGAGAGTCTGTGCAATAGACCTTAAAGGAAGTTGGGATGATCACCTTAAGTAGTAATTCGAATAATGTCAAGCCAATCATCACCGAAATTCATCATCACAAAACAATCTGCGGACACAGAACTATATAAGCCAACTCTACGCGCATACACGCGCGGTTGGCCGGAAAGAGCAAATCAGCCATGGCCGGAAAACGCAACAGGAGCGGAAACCAGCCCAAGAACACAGGACAACCCAGCATCAAAATCCCCAAACCCACTAGAACACATACATACACAGGAGTATATACATACATATGTCAACAATCAACGAAAACCGAATCGAAAGGCAACCGCGCGGCTTACCACAAGGGAACAGCGGCGGCTCGCCTCGCCGGAAACAGCGATAGAAACAGCCGAGGAACAAAGGGGGGGAGGAGAGAATAACAGGGGATGGAAGATAGGAACTATAATCCTCCTCTTTCTTTTCTTCTTTTTTTCTGTGCTTATTTAAAAGCTGCTGTAATAACCCCAAAATTTTTCAACTTTTTGTAACCCTTGTGAATAGTGTTTTAGCTGAATGAGAAAACTTTTCACGCCACACTATGTAGGGGTTCTGTTATGGATATTCTGGGATTTTATTAGTACTCTATGAAGTATATAAGTGTATGTAAATATCGTCAGAATCCAATTCCGAACACTTTGGTTTTTCCCGGAAATCCACAAGATACGGAGAGAATTGAGTATAAGGTAACAGGATATAAAGGATTTAAATTTAAGGATTATATTAGAGGATCATAAAAAGGAATATAATGTATTGAGAAAGGTTAAGGGAACCTAAGTAATAAGATCCCGGGTATGATCCTTCAAACGATAAACGAGAACGAAAGTTAAGCGAACCGTATAACAGATCAGCGGTCATTAGGCAAACGATTAGGAAGTTAATCAAAGGGATTAGTGGGAATGATGTCATCCAACCAATAGAAAGAAGACAAGGAAGGAAGGATGACATCATGAGGATGAGGTAAGCATGACATGGGAAGGAAGGAGGTGTGGTTGAATAAGGACCACACAAATTCAAGGGCAAGGTAGTAATTTACTAAATCAAATACAAATCAAGCCAACCAAGCTAGCAAAATCATTTCATCAAAAAATCAAAAACAACCAAGGCATTTGTTCTTAGGAGCTCTCGGCTTTTTACATTTTAAAGGCATAGATTTTTCAAAAATCAAGATCCAAGCATCCTAAATTGGTAAGAAAATTCCCTAATCATCTTTATGCTTAGTTATGGCTATATCATGAGTTTAAGCCATTAATTCTTTCTCTAACTTCTTCATTTAATCAAGGAAGAAGACAATGAATAGTGTTTTCAAGTTTTTAACTTGAACTTTTTCTTGTTTTTCTTGAAGATCCAAGCTTTCCTAAGGCTTCTCAAAGCTTCTTAAGGCTTCTTAGCTCCACCCACCACTTCAAGGAAGGTATACCATTTCCAAACCCTAGGTTCATATATATTATAAGGTGATTTTGAGTAGTGGGTTGATATTGTATCTTGTTGTTATGATTTAGAGTTTGAGATTTGGTATGGTAGTGAATGGAATGGTAATTATTGTGGTTTTGATTTAAAAGAACTTAAGAATGATTAAAGTTAAGTTTAAGCATAAGTATGAAAGATTAAATTGAATTGGTTGGGGTGGTTATGATGTGATAAGGATGGAGGATGGTTGTATGTTGGATTTGAGGTTGATTTGGGTTGATTGTGGATGGTTTAAAAATTGGAAATCACGTAAACATAGCCGTCGTAACGTCCAATTTTCTTTGGACTGTTTTTGTGCATAGCATTAGGACCCGAGAACCCCCTGCTATATTGTGACCACTGCCATGTTTAGATAGCTCATGTTACGAGCTTCATTTTGATATGTAGTTCGTTCGATTCCGATTTACGGTTTAGGAGAAACGACCGTTTCAAGTAACGGCGTTTCGCGAACGAAACTTTTTCCCTCGCCTTACTTTGGAATGTAGGTTAAAGACCAAAAAGGGTTAATTAATGTGTGAAACATTTATGGTACGTGTGTTAGGCAGTTGGTAAGTCATTCGCGAAGGAATCGCTTTAAAACTCGTAAAGGTTAAATTATTAAAAATGGTGGAGCCGAGGGTACCCGAGTGACTTAAGCAAATCGGTGAGCGCAAAACTAGCATTAGAGTCTAAGTTAGTTAAAGCATAGATTTACAAGTGATTTTGGTTTAATTCCAACTTACTTGTTGTTTATAGGTTATCAGACTCGTCCCGAGCCTTTCTCACCCCCAAGTCGCTCAGGCAAGTATTCTATCCGATATACTGTTGTTGTGATGTATACATTTGTATATGCATGATCTTGCGATAAATGCCTATTGGTTATTTAGCAAACTTTTGCGATATATTGTAGCATGTGATATGGTATATATGCATGCCTGTTTCATATTCTTGAAATATATATCTGTTGGTTCATTTGATAATACCTATGCTAGAGGATAGCGGTAACTTGCATATACCCTTAGTATAGGGACCCAAAGGTGAAAATATTTTCAAAAACCGGGAGTCGAGGATCCCGAGTAGATTTTATATATATGGATATGGATATATATATATATATTTATATATTTATATATATATGGTTATAGTTTTCCAAACTATTAATCGAATAAGGTTTATTCGATAACTTGAAACTTTATTTTATTATTGAATATTATTTCGAATATTATTCGAGGGCTTATGACTCCTTTTATTTATTTATCTGAATATTATTTGAATATTCATTCGAGGACTTATGACTCTTTTATATTATTATGAATATTATTTGAATATTCATTTGAGGATCTATGACTCCGATAATGTGCTGTAATATATTCTTTATTTTATTAAAGAGTAAGGTGTTAATAATCAAACTTATTTTCGATTATTCAAATAAAGATAATACTTTCATATAAGTATATCTTTGGTTATTTAATGTTTATTTCAAGTATAAGTTTTAATACTTCTACTTCAATTATTTTTATAAAGATTATTCTTTATGGGAATATTATTTAAATAATAATATTCAGTCATTTTCTAAATATTCTGGGGACTGATTTACTTCATTAAATCAGCCTTACTCCAAACACTCTTTAAAGTGTTTTCGAGTCTTCAAAATGATTTTTAAAAGTCAGAGCGGATCCCAAAACTCATTTTTATATTTAAGATCTTCCTTTTTAGAGGGGATTTAAATACTCGCTCAAAACCTGGGGAATCCGGCTCTGTGGTGTATTTTATATTCGCAACGAGGTTGCAGATTTGGTAAATGAATTGATTACTTGCCCAACGTTCGGGAAGTAAGCCCATCTCATTGAGTCGGCATAAGCGACAGGCCGGGGTACGGTCTATTATTGTGTAAGTGGCTGGGTGGCAGTCCATCAACGCGTGAGGGGCCGGGGTACGGTCTAGCGCGAGGTCCTAATGCGGCCAGGGTGATGACCGGTGAGGAATTCATCCATCTACAGTAGAAAAGGTTACTTATTGGTATCTTTGCCTGATCAGCAAGATATCTGGTTTATGCCAAAATTCTTTTCCTTTCCAAAATTCATTGGATGTTTCAAACTCTGTTCATACTTTACATAACAGAGGTTCCAGGAAATGTTTAAAGGGGTATATATATGTGGATATATATATATACCGGGACTAAATAAAGTATCTCATAACTTTTTCATTCAATAATATTTCAAAGATTGAATCTATTCAAGTCTTAACTTGTGGTCTCATCTATGGGGTGTTTTTCTTAAAACTTATAATACTTCGAACGGTGGCAGTTCAAGTAACTTTATATATGATATAAGTGTGGTGAAGTATTGGTAACTTCATTCCTTGTTTTTACTTATATCTAGTAAGTAATTATCTTGCATATGATAGAGATGCTATTAAGTATCCATTTAGATACTTATATTATTGTTATCACTATATATATTATCTTGCGAGCTGTAAGGCTCACTCTTGCTTTATTTTTTCATCACACAACAATAGTTAGGAGAGATGGCCAGACTCCAGCAGACCCAGCGCAAGCGCGTGGGAAGCGTCCCGCGTCTTCCCGATGATGTTGTAGCTGCTATAGCTGCAGAGGTAGATCCATTGTAGTTTAGACCATCTACTTTTGAGAATCAAATTATGTATAATTATAACTTGTGGCAGATAATGGCAATTAACTGTAAATTATCAAGTAATCGTTTTGGGTTGTAATAATTTTAAAATTGTGGATTCAAAGACTTGTACTTATTTCAATTTCATCTCTGAGACTATAACGGGTTGTGGTGTGTGTTAGTGTGGGGTCACAGTATGAGGTTATTTATTATTAATTAAGTGAAGTGATATTGTGGAAAGAAAGACCGTGACAACCCGGATCCCCGACCCCGGATCTGGGGGTGTTACAACTGCCACGTATCTGTGGCCCTAAAAAAAACAAAACACGTGTCCCATATTTCCAATTGCAAGCCCGACTTCACCCGAAATTTATAATTTAGCGAAATAAAATGCACAAAAATAAAACTCAACAAATCTCCAAAATAATCTTAAAACGCTATAAATATCCCGAAGTTCACAAAACATAAATTTCATAATTTAAAAATAATTTCTGAAACGCAGTATATACCCGTATTTCACATTTAACGAACCGAGGTGTACTTAAAACAGATACAGAAAATCATGAAAATAGTCTTAAAATATTAAAAATATCCCGAAGTTAATAAAAACATGAATTTTAAAATTTTAAAATGATTTTTAAAATGCACTTTATATCCGCTTTTATCAATGAAGTGAAACAATGAGCGCGTGAAATTAATCCCGAAAATTTCCAAAATAATTTTAAAATTCTCAAAATATTCCAAACTTAAATAACTATAAGTTTCATAATTTTTGAAGAATTCTGGAATTAAATACAGATTTTACAATTAAAAGCATTCAGAAAATCATTTAAAGATAAATAATTAATAAAATATTGATTTCTCAATTTTATAAAATCCTAAAAATAATTATTGTAATTATAAAATCATAAAATCAATTTTAGAAACATTCCCAATATTTATACAAATACATTTGCACTAAATCCACTTTTAAAAGTGAAAACAATTCAATATGATCCCATAATTAATCGCGCGGACAACCCGGTACACCATAAATCGCATATGGATAATAATCAAACAACACATAGTGGTCAAAACCAACACACATATTTTATTTATTTAATAATTTCCATAATGACATAATTAAATAATTCAAAAATACACGAGTCGTTATACTGGATAATACTACTTTTGGGATTAAGTCTACTTAATCCTAAGGACCGGGACATAACCGGATCCTTGAAACGGGCCGTAGTGCCTGGGTGCCCGACGGGATCTATATAGTGAGATATAGATCTGCACTGTATCCTGGCTGATCAGCAGGGTATAGCTGCGAACTTGAGTCCAGTTTAGTTCGTTTGCATTCGCCAGTAATGGCCTTCTTTCTATTCTTATGAGGTTATATCTTTGCAGATATACCTGGGTTACGGATTCAATTATAATGCTTTAACACTGTTTATATTTTGTGGACTTGTTGAGCAAATTTTTGGCTCACCCTTTTTTTGTTGTTATTCACCTTATTGTTTTCAGTTAAGAAGGAATATGAAACCCATCAGGACACGAGTGGTAAAGAAGCGGGTCAAGCCTCGGGATCCTCTTATACCTAAGGTGTTGATCCCAATTCAGGAAGAAAGCTTTGAGTTGCCCGAGCAGGTGGAGTGTTGATAGATATTATGTGTGTTTGAATAAAATTTGAACTTAGTTTAAAAATAAATTAGATAATGGTTTGTAATAAAGTGAGTTTGTGAGATTTTAAATGTTGGTTTGTAATAAAAGTAGCTAGTGGTTCTTGTTTTCATACTTCAACCTAAAAAGGTCCTGGTTAGTGTTAAAGGGGTTTAGTTTTATTTCTTTATTATTTATTAATAAGCTTGTATAGGTTTGGTGATTAGCTCGTAACCCCCAGACTTATACCCCAGGTCTGGAGGGCGTTACTATGATCATTGAAATCTTCAAGTCCAGTAATATTCTTATCATCAAAAGATATATTGATAGATTCCATGACAACCATTGTTCTTAACTTGTAGACTCTGAAGGCTTTTATGGAAAGTGGATATCCAACAAAAATTCCTTCATCAGCTTTTAGATCAAATTTTGACAGCTGTTCAGGATGAGTCTTAAGAACAAAATACTTGCATCCAAATACATGAAAGTATTTCTGATTTGGCTTCTTTTTCCTCACCATCTCATATGTTGTTTTTCCATGCTTGTTTATGAGTATAACATTTTGTGTAAAACAAGTTGTCTACACAGTTTCAGCCCAAAAGTAGGTTGGCAGCTTTGCTTCATCAAGCATAATTCGTGCAGCTTCAATGAGAGTCCTGTTCTTTCTTTCTACAACTCCATTTTGCTGTGGAGTTCCAGGTGCAGAAAATTCCTGCTTAATTTCATGCTCTTTGCAGAACTCTTCCATGATTAAATTCTTGAACTCAGTGCCATTATCACTTCTTATTATTTCAACAGAATCTTTGACCAATTTATCCAGTTGTTTGACATGATCAGTTAGAGTAGATGCAGTTGCACTCTTCTTGTGCAAGAAATACACCCAAGTGTACCTTGTGAACTCATCCACTATAACCATAGCATATTTCTTCTTTGCAATAGATATGACATTGACTGGACCAAATAGATCAACATGCAGTAGGTGATAAGGCTCAAGAATTGAAAATTCAGTTTTGCTCTTGAATGAAGATTTTCTTTGTTTTGCCTTTTGACATGAATCACAAAGGCCATCAGGAGCAAATACTGATTTTGGAAGTCCTCTCACAAGATCTTTCTTTACTAGCTCATTTATGTTATTGAAATTTAAATGAGAGAGTCTTTTGTGCCAATTCCTGCTTTCTTCAATTGATGCTCTACTCAACAGATAGATTGCAGAACTATCAGAGTTTGTTGAATGTCTGGCTTCATAAATGTTACCATGCCCGTAACCTTTCAGAACTACTTTGCCTGTAGAATTACTTATAACTTCACAGTGTCCTTCAAAGAAAAATACATGATAACCTTTGTCAAAGATTAGACGCACACTTAGCAGATTATGTTTAAGTCCTGAGACAAGAGCTACTAATTCAATGATGACATTCCCAAGATTGATATTGCCATATCCCAGAGTTTTTCCCATGTTGCCATCTCCATAAGAAACTCCTGGGCCAGCTTTCTCCACAAAGTCTGATAACAGGGCTTTATTTCCAGTCATATGTTCTGAACATTGATAGGGATAAATAAATCATGATTGTATAATTAAATACTGCATTAATTGTACAAGCTGTGGGCTGCTAGGCCCAATAAAAAGATATATGAAACTCAGACCAGAAAGGTTAAGCCTGATGGACCAGATCAGGCCTGGTGGAATAAAAAAGGCCCAAAAGCCCTGATTATTAATTAATTTCGTAATTAATTAATAAGGGAAAAATCAGCTGTTGAGAAGAGTCCCGATAAGGATATAAATCCTTATAGATTAGCCTTAAGGGGATCTAAAAGGATAAGGAATCAGCTTCCTACTTCCTAGGACTCCTAAGTCTATCCTAATTCAGAGGCTTGTCCACCAAGTCTCCTATACCAAGTCCAATTCAAGGACTCCCACATCTATATAAGGGGCCTCACCCCACAAATCAGAACTACGTTTTTTGACTTGATCCTTGGCAATCAGCAAGGTACGTAGGCATCTTGTTAAGGCAGATTGAGTCACGAAACACAAGAGCAGTCAAATCGAGCCTCGAAGCTCACGTTCCTTAGTATTAAATACAGCAATTATATATATTAGTTTTTAATCCATAACATTTGGCGCCGTCTGTGGGAATCTCGGAACAACAACCATGGCGAGAACACGGAGAACAACCAGCACTCTGGAGGAGGGAACACCATCAGGGACAACCCAGGTGATTTCATCAACCGTGGAGGTTCCTCCCCATTCAACTTATGCATCTACTCAGGGGGAAGCCCAGACAGGGGCAACTCAACCTCAGCCACAAGGGACAACTCCCCCGACTATTCAAGGTACGAATCCTCAAGTTCAACAAGTACATATACCTGTGAATTCTCGACCCGTCGGGTATGAATATTCAACTGTTGTTACTACTAACCCCCCTTATGGGATGCCCCTTCACCCTGAGGTTGGAGGAAGCGGATATGCTGGGCGAAGTGAAGCACGAGGGCGGTCGCCCCCCTATATACGAGGTTTGGATCCTATCCCTGAGGATCGGGAATTTTCTGGTCCATACACTGAGAGAGATTCCGAATCTTCGGATGATGAAGTGGCCCCGAGAAGGAGGCGTCCTGGAAAAGAGCCAATGACCGATGGAAGGCAACGCCCCCAAAGCACCCCAGGGGCGAATCCCCAAGAAGTGCAGGAAAAGATCAGGGCTCATGAGGCTGAAATCCAAAGGCTGAGGCATGACTTGGAGGCTCACCAAGCCACCAGAACCCACATACCACCTAGGGGGAGAAATCCTCCTCCTATCATAGACCTGGATGGTCCGGTAAGAAGAAGGGCTGCTGTCCCAAGAACTGATCCAAGCAATCTCCTTCCCCTTGGAGATCCTGATGATCCAACTCCACCCTTCACAGAAGAGATAATGAATGCCCATATCTCAAGGAAATTCAAGATGCCCACTATCAAAGCCTATGATGGCACGGGAGACCCCGCTAATCATGTTAGGACATTCTCTAATGCACTGCTGCTGCAACCCGTGAACGATGCTATAAAATGTCGGGCCTTTCCTCAAACCCTGTCGGGTATGGCTCAAAGATGGTACAGTCGCCTACCCCCAAATTCTATTGGATCATTCAGAGAATTAAGTCAGGCTTTTATTAAGCAATTCATCAGTGGAAGAGTCCATGAGAAAAGTTCAGCATCTCTTATGAGTCTTGTGCAGGGAGCTAAGGAATCCTTAAGAGATTACCTGAATCGTTTTACAAAGGAGGCTTTAAAAGTCCCAGACCTTGATGATAAGGTAGCCATGATAGCACTGCAACAAGGAACTAGGGATGAGTTTTTCAAGATGTCTTTGGCCAAACGACCCCCTGAGAGCATGTTGCAGCTCCAAGAGAGGGCAGGGAAGTATATCAAGGTTGAAGAAAGTATGAGGAAGACCGTAGTAAGTAATGAGCCCACTGGAGGCAAGAAACGAAAAACTGATTTGGAGTATATCGCTAAGGATAAATATCCTAGAACTGAACAAAACCCTGATTCAACCCCCAAGAAGGGAGGACCTGGGCAAAAGTTCACTGAATATGCTAAACTGAATGCTCCCAGAAGTCAGATTTTGATGGAGATTGAGAAAGACAGAGATATTCGCTGGCCTAAGCCCTTGAAGGCTGATCCCGCCAAGCTAGATAAGGGCAAGTATTGTAGGTTTCACAAAGATGTTGGCCATGACACCGATGAGTGTAGACAGTTGAAAGATGAAATTGAGTTTTTGATTCGAAAAGGAAGATTGAACAAGTATACTGGAGATGGGGGAGACAGAAATAATAATGGAAGGAAGAACTTTGAAGATCGTAGGAGGGACCAAGATGATCAGGGGAGGAATCCCCAACCTAGAGGACCAGTTATAAACACCATTTATGGAGGGCCGAGACCTCGAGGGCCTGTGATAAACACGATCTTTGGAGGTCCAACTGCTGCTGGATTGTCCAAAAATTCCAGAAAGGCATATACTAGAGAGGTTATGCATATTGTTGGAGAAGCCCCGAAGAGGGCCAGGACAGAAGTAACATTGGCTTTTGATGATTCCGACCTAGAGGGTGTGAAGTTTCCCCATGACGACCCGCTGGTCATAACGCCGATAATAGGAAATAGCCCGGTTAAGAGGGTCCTTGTGGATAATGGTGCTTCTGTGGATATCTTGCTCCACGACACCTTTCTAAGGATGGGGTATAACGACTCCCAGTTGACACCAACCGACATGCCGATATATGGATTTGCTGGAGTAGAATGTCCTGTGGAAGGGATAATTAAATTGCCAACTACCATAGGTACGGAGCCAAGGCAAGCAACGCAGATGCTGGATTTTGTGGTGGTAAAGGCTAGTTCAACTTATAATGCTATCATGGGGAGAACAGGGATACATGCCTTCAAGGCGGTCCCCTCTTCCTACCATTCAGTCATGAAGTTTCCCACCCGAAACGGGATTGGAGAAGAGAGAGGAGATCAAAAAATGGCTAGAAGCTGTTATGTGGCCTCTTTGAGGGCAGATGGAGTCGGGGGGCAGGTTCTTCCTATTGAAGATATGGATGTTCGAGAAAATGATGAGAATAGAGGAAGGCCAGCAGAAGAATTGGTTTCGGTTGCTTTAGATCCCAAGAATCCTGAGAGGATGACTTTCATTGGAGCTACATTAGAGGAGCCCCTTAGAGGGAAGTTAGTGAAATTTTTGCAAGAAAATAGTGATGTGTTTGCATGGTCAGCAGCTGATATGCCAGGCATAGACCCGGAGTTAATTACCCACAAGTTAAACGTGGATCCAAGCCGGAAGACAGTGAAACAAAAGAAAAGAAATTTTGCCCCGGAAAGACAAGAGGCTATAAAGCAGGAAGTGGAAAAGCTCTTAGAGGCTGGTTTCATTGAGGAGATTCAATTTCCGGAGTGGTTAGCAAACCCTGTAATGGTGAAGAAGGCTAATGGAAAGTGGAGGATGTGTATAGACTTCACCGATCTGAATGATGCATGCCCCAAAGACTGTTTTCCGCTACCTAGAATTGATACTTTGATTGATGCCACCGCTGGACATGAGATGCTGAGTTTCATGGATGGGTTTAGCGGATACAACCAGATCAAAATGCATAAGGATGACATTCCAAAGGTATCATTTATCACTGACTTTGGCATTTATTGTTATCTTGTTATGGCGTTTGGTCTCAAGAATGCAGGAGCCACCTATCAAAGGTTGGTGAATAAAATTTTTAAGGATCTTATTGGGAAGACTATGGAAGTCTATGTTGATGACATGCTAGTCAAGAGTCTAGTAAAGACTGATCATATAACCCATTTGAGGGAAGCTTTTGAGGTCCTGAGGTACCACAAGATGATGTTGAATCCCACGAAGTGTGCTTTCGGAGTAGGATCTGGAAAATTCTTGGGATTGATGGTCTCAAAGAGGGGAATTGAGGCTAACCCCGATAAAATAAAGGCAATCCTGGACATGGAACCCCCAAAAACTGTCAAGGATGTTCAGAAACTCACAGGAAGGGTTGCTGCGCTAGGACGATTCATCTCCAAGTCAGGAGACAAGTGCTTGTCATTCTTCAAGTCATTAAAGAACATTAAAGACTTTGTATGGAGTGAGGAAAATCAGAAGGCATTTGAAGAGTTAAAGAAGTATATGGGCCAGGCCCCGTTGTTGGCCAAGCCAGTTCTGGGTGAAGTTTTATTCTTGTACTTGGCTGTTTCAGAAAGCGCCTTGAGCGCGGTGTTGGTTAAGGAGGAACTGAAAGTCCAGAAACCCGTATACTATGTCAGCAAAATTTTGCATGGTGCTGAGTTGAATTATTCAGCCATTGAGAAATTCGCTTTAGCCTTGGTAATGGCTTCAAGAAAGCTGCGTCCTTATTTTCAAGCTCACCAAATTGAAGTGCTAACAAATCAGCCACTGAGAAATATCATTCACAGTCCCAAGGCAAGTGGGAGACTGATTAAGTGGGCAATAGAATTGGGAGAATTCGATCTCAAGTATAAGCCACGTATGGCCATAAAAGCCCAGGCACTAGCTGACTTCGTGGTGGAATGTACCATACCCAACCAAGAAGTCGGGGGGCAGGAAGATACCATACCTCAAGACAAGGGAGTCGACAATGGGGACAAGGAGAAAGAATATTGGGTTCTCTATTTTGATGGAGCATCAAAAACAAATTCCAGTGGAGCAGGGTTGGTTTTGCAAAGCCCTGATGGATTCTTAATTGAGTATGCCATGAAGCTAGACTTCCCAACCACAAACAATGAGGCAGAGTATGAAGCCCTGATTGCTGGCCTTGGTCTAGCTGGGACACTTAGAGTCAAAAACTTAAAGGTCCGTGGAGACTCGAAGTTGATCATATCCCAGGTAAAGGGAGAATTTGAAGCAAGGGATGATACGATGGCAAAGTATGTTCGCCTAGTAAGGGCTGTGATGACCCAATTTAATGAATGCCATGTTGAACACATTCCAAGGGAAGAAAATGCTAAAGCAGATGCGCTATCAAAGTTTGCTTCATCTGAGATTGAAGAAAGTTCAGGAAGTGTGTACTTCCGTGTTTTGAAGACACGAAGCATAGATGTTAAGCTTGTGGCTCCCGTAGGCTTGGGGACGTCATGGATTGATCCCATCAAGGCTCACATTCAGACCGGTTGGTTGCCAAGCGATACAATTAAGGCACGGAAGTTAACTGTTCGAGCACTAAGGTACTCTTTGATAGATGGGATTCTATATAAAAGATCTTTCGTGGTTCCTTACTTGAGGTGTCTCAGGCCCGATGAGGCACGCTTAGCTCTTGAGGAAGTGCATGGAGGTATTTGTGGGCAACACTTGGGGGGCAGGGCCTTGGCTCATAAGATAACTCGTTTAGGCTTCTATTGGCCAGAAATGATGGCTGATGCCAAAGAATATGTAAAGAAGTGTGATCGTTGTCAGAAGCATGCACCAGTCGCCAGACAACCCCCCGAGATGCTGACCTCTATCAACTCACCTATTCCCTTTGCTATGTGGGGGATGGATATTCTAGGGCCTTTTCCTATGGCCACAGCACAAAGGAAGTTTCTGATTGTAGCCATTGATTATTTCACCAAGTGGATCGAAGCCAAACCTTTGGCCAAAATCACAACTAAGCAGGTTGCACAATTCCTGTGGGAAAACATTATGTGCCGATATGGAATTCCCCGTATCCTCGTCACTGACAATGGAACACAATTCAACAACGAGGAATTCAAGAAGTATTGCGAAGAAAATGAAATTGAGTTACGGTTCACCTCTGTGGCTCACCCGCAAGCCAATGGGCAAGCGGAGGTAGCAAATCGGATAATCCTGGATGGACTAAAGAAGAGGATCGAAAAGTCAAGAAATAACTGGGTGGATGAGATACTTCCCATATTGTGGGCCTATAGGACTACCTGTAGAGTCACGACAAATGCAACTCCTTTCATGTTGGCATATGGGGCGGAAGCAGTAGTTCCCGTGGAGATATCACATTCTTCTCCAAGGATTCAGGCTTTTGATGAAAAAGAAAATGAGGAAGGGCAGAAGTTAGCCCTGGATTTAATCGATGAAGTGCGAGATAAAGCACACGCAAAGATAGTAGAATATCAGAAAAAGGCTTCATTCTACTACAACCTAAGGGTTAAAGAGAGGTTTTTCAAACAAGGTGACCTAGTCTTGAGAAAAATAGAGGCGTCTGGTGTCGGACAGAAAGGAAAGCTTGCCCCAAATTGGGAAGGGCCGTATAGAGTCAAGAGCATTCAGGGTAGAGGAACCTACAAGCTGGAGACTATGGATGGTTTTGAAGTCCCGAGAACCTGGCACGCACAAAACCTGAAGGTTTACTACGTGTGAGATGATCGAAGTACGATTCTCACTCGTCAGGATGGCGAGTAGGTTGAAAAGCACCTTGAAGCTTTGCTTGCTTAGGGTTTATATGTTTTAGTTTTATTACGAAATTTATTAAGACTTGTGTAAGGGATGAATCCCAAACAATTTTTGAAGCTCAGAGAATTTTTCGAAATATGTTTGAATCTCTATGGCATGGCAATTAAATTAGATGCATGATATGAAAGCCCTATAAAAAGGCCCAATTCAAAAAAAAAAAAGGTTAAAACTTGTTGGGCCTGGAAGTATGTCAAGCCCAGATAAGGGCCCCAAATATTCAAAGCCCAGCACCCGGGGTCCAAAAACTGGAAGAAAATATATATGAGTATTATCTTCAAAAACCAGAAATAAGTCCCAAATCCAAAAAGGATTTGGATAAATGAAGGCCCAAAAATAAGGCCTAATCCTACTTGAGTTAGAAAAAAAACCCAGTATAGGGATCAATAAATCAAGCCCAGGGTCAATACTAAGTGCCCAATTAAAGATCAAAGCCCAGAAGGGCCCAAGTTGAAACCCAATACAAGGTTTCATAAATCTAGCCCAGGTTTAGGGCAAAGATCAACCCAATAAGAGGTAAGCCCAGAAAAGGGCCCAATTAGCAGAAAATTAAATGGCCCCAAATTAAAGACCAATTTAGGGTGGACCAAAGAAGCCCAGTTAAAAGTAAGGGGCCTAATACAAAAAGCCAGTCAAAAAAGGGGAAGGCCCAAGGTAAAGGCCTGGTTTGGAAAAGGCCCAGGGTCAAAAATAAAGTACCCATAAAAGAATTCAGGCCCAAATCTTAGGCTCAAATTTGAGATTGGAAAAAATCCAGCCCAGACTTAGGGCCCAAATCAAATATATGGAGTCACAGAAAGTAATATATCCCAAATCCCAGACCCAATTCGATCAGGTTTCATGTTGTATGCATTGTCGAATTAGTTGAGATCGAAAAGGCTTCGACCAAGGCTAGAAAAGGAGGTTAATTCGGTCAAAAATATTTATCAAGACCAAAATGTTCCTGAGGAAATAATCATGCCCAGTTGACAACCCAAGTGTTTGAAAAGCCTTGTATGAATCCCACTTGATTTTTAGGAAAAAAGGGTAAAAAGAAGCCTAGCTAAATTTTTGGCCCAAATTGAAAGCCCAGAGTTGGGAGCCCAATTAAAAGGCCTGTGGAAAAGATGGTCAATAAGAAGCGAGCCCAGAAAAGGGCCTATATAATTAAAAGTGGGAGGCCCAGGATAAGGCCCACTATATTTTAAAAAAAAAAAAAAACCCAAGTTTTAGCCCAGCATTAGGGGCCTAAATCCAAGTATGTACAAAAATTTATGCAAATGATCTTGACCTATTCGACCAGAAAACACAAAGAAGTCCAGGTCGAATGGCTTGAGCTCGAAATCAAGTCGATCAGGGTTGAAAAAGAGGCTTAATTCGACTAGAAATGAGACCCATTCGACCAAAAAACATGAAAGATTCCTGGTCGAAATCATTGAGGTCAAAATTCTGTCGACCTGGGCAACAAAAGATGGCTAATTCGGTCAAAAATGAAGATCCTGACCGAAAGGGACGAAAATCCTGGTCGAAAACTTCCTAGTCGACAAAAAAAAAAAAACCCAAGTTTTAGCCCAGCATTAGGGGCCTAAATCCAAGTATGTACAAAAATTTATGCAAATGATCTTGACCTATTCGACCAGAAAACACAAAGAAGTCCAGGTCGAATGGCTTGAGCTCGAAATCAAGTCGATCAGGGTTGAAAAAGAGGCTTAATTCGACTAGAAATGAGACCCATTCGACCAAAAAACATGAAAGATTCCTGGTCGAAATCATTGAGGTCAAAATTCTGTCGACCTGGGCAACAAAAGATGGCTAATTCGGTCAAAAATGAAGATCCTGACCGAAAGGGACGAAAATCCTGGTCGAAAACTTCCTAGTCGACAAAAAAAAAAAAAAAAAAAAAGGAAGGGGAAAAATCCTGGCCGAAATTCGACCAGGACTTCTGCTCGAAATACTCCTGACCGAAAATCCTGATCCTCTTTTCCCTGAGAAGATTGTCGACCAGAAAGCAAGGCCAAATCCTGGTCGAATGGATCCTGCCCGAATTTCTATCGACCTGGGCAACCAAGGGAAGTTAATTCGGTCAAAACTAGGACTCCTGACCGAAAATCCTGACCGAAATTGAAATTTCCTACTCAAAATTTTTCTGCTCGAAAACTATAAAAAAAAAAAAAAAAAAAAAAAAAAAAAAAAGAGGAAGGGGTGAAAATCCTGGCCGCAAATCGACCAGGATTCCTGATCGAATAGAACCTGCTCGAAATTCAGTCGACCAAGGCATACTGAAGGTTAATTCGACCAGGATCCTGGCCGAATGGATTCCTGGTCGAAATCTGTATAAAAAAAAAAAAAAATTCCTTAAAATAATTTCTGAAAAATCCAGAAATTAAGGATAAATCCCAGAAATTAAGGGAAAAATCCAGAAATTAAGGGAAAAATCCAGAAATTAAGGATAAATCCCAGAAAATTAAGGATAAATCCCAGAAATTAAGGGAAAATTCCAGAAATTAAGGATAAATCCCAGAAATTAAGGGAAAAATCCAGAAATTAAGGGAAAAATCCAGAAATTAAGGATAAATCCCAGAAATTAAGGGAAAATTCCAGAAATTAAGGGAAATTAAGGATAAATCCCAGAAATTAAGGGAAAAATCCAGAAATTAAGGAATAAATCCAGAAATTAAGGATAAATCCCAGAAATTAAGGGAAAATTCCAGAAATTAAGGATAAATCCCAGAAATTAAGGGAAAAATCCAGAAATTAAGGGAAAAATCCAGAAATTAAGGGAAAAATCCAGAAATTAAGGGAAAATCCAGAAATTAAGGATAAATCCCAGAAAATTAAGGATAAATCCCAGAAATTAAGGGAAAATTCCAGAAATTAAGGATAAATCCCAGAAATTAAGGGAAAAATCCAGAAATTAAGGGAAAAATCCAGAAATTAAGGATAAATCCCAGAAATTAAGGGAAAATTCCAGAAATTAAGGGAAAAATCCAGAAATTAAGGATAAATCCCAGAAATTAAGGGAAAAATCTAGAAATTAAGGAATAAATCCAGAAATTAAGGATAAATCCCAGAAATTAAGGGAAAATTCCAGAAATTAAGGATAAATCCCAGAAATTAAGGGAAAAATCCAGAAATTAAGGGAAAATCCAGAAATTAAGGATAAATCCCAGAAATTAAGGGAAAATTCCATAAATTAAGGATAAATCCCAGAAATTAAGGGAAAAATCCAGAAATTAAGGGAAAATCCAGAAATTAAGGATAAATCCCAGAAAAATAAGGAAAAATCCCAGAAAAATTAGGGAAAATCCCAGAAAAATTAGGGAAAATCCCAGAAAAATTAGGGAAAAATCCCGGAAATAAGGGAAAAATTCCTGGAAATCAAAATAATTCCTAAATAAAAGGAAAAATTCGTTGTAAACGTGTAGGTCGCTCCACACTTTACGGAAAAACGAAACCCTGTAAGGGAACAAATAGACTTAACTTCTGGGAAACCTATTCAATGTTTCCCAAAAGTTGGGGGGCAAATGATAGGGATAAATAAATCATGATTGTATAATTAAATACTGCATTAATTGTACAAGCTGTGGGCTGCTAGGCCCAATAAAAAGATATATGAAACTCAGACCAGAAAGGTTAAGCCTGATGGACCAGATCAGGCCTGGTGGAATAAAAAAGGCCCAAAAGCCCTGATTATTAATTAATTTCGTAATTAATTAATAAGGGAAAAATCAGCTGTTGAGAAGAGTCCCGATAAGGATATAAATCCTTATAGATTAGCCTTAAGGGGACCTAAAAGGATAAGGAATCAGCTTCCTACTTCCTAGGACTCCTAAGTCTATCCTAATTCAGAGGCTTGTCCACCAAGTCTCCTATACCAAGTCCAATTCAAGGACTCCCACATCTATATAAGGGGCCTCACCCCACAAATCAGAACTACGTTTTTTGACTTGATCCTTGGCAATCAGCAAGGTACGTAGGCATCTTGTTAAGGCAGATTGAGTCACGAAACACAAGAGCAGTCAAATCGAGCCTCGAAGCTCACGTTCCTTAGTATTAAATACAGCAATTATATATATTAGTTTTTAATCCATAACAAACATCCACTGTCCAGAACTAGGATGTTTTTCATGTTGCCCTGCAATCGTAAAGACCACTATTGGTTAGTTTTAAGGACCCATACTTGCTTGGATCCTTTGGCCTTTTTAAGTTTGTTAGCATTTGCAGCGGATTTAATTACAGAGTTTATGCTAACATCATGTTTATCAGAGTTTATATCAGACTTTGCATCAGACTTTACACTAGAAGGAATAATACTAACGTTTTTCAAAGAAGGTTTTATTTAATAATAATCATAGTACAAACTATGATATTCCTTACAAGTATAAATGGAATGCCATAAATTACCACAATGAAAACAAGGATTTTGTGGCTTAAACCTAACAGACTGACTCTTAACTCCTGATCTAGAAGGTAAAGAGTTTATATCTTTATTCTTCCTGCAAAAAGAAGCAAGATGGTTAGAGTTTCCACAGTTATAGCATTTCTTTCTAGGAGCATTAGAACAGGCATATAGTTATTGCTTTTATTCACACCTTCCTTTCCATTCCTATTTTTCCTAGCTTCCTTTACCTTGTTTACATTTTTAATCTCTTTCATCTTATACTTAAGCTGCTTCTTTGTCATTAAGCATATGTTTACTTCAGCTGGTTTATCCTTTTTTAATTTGTCAGGAGTTGACTTTTCTTTGACTTCTGTCCTGGACTCTTTCATCTTTTCAGAATCAGACTTTACAGTTTTTGCTACAAACTTAACAGGATTTACCTTTGGCTTAGCAGTCTGTTTAACAACAATTGGCTCAATTTGAACAGTTTCTTTTTCACTTTTATCATCTCCATAACCTGAGCCCTCTTTGGAGTTTCCACTACCTAGTAAATTATGAGTTGTTCTGCCAGAGTTAGTCCAAGTTCTGATAATCTCTTTTTCCTTTTCTAAGTCAGCTTTTAGAGATTTATTTAATTTTAACACTTCATCTCTAACATACAAAGCATCATCTCTTTCTTTCTTAGTTTGATGAAGAAAAACTAACTCATCTTCTAAATAGTCATTTCTCTTTTTGAAAGCAAGATTTTCAGATGTTAATCTTTCACATGTTAAAGTCTGATCTCTATAACTAATAAACATGGTTTTAAGATATAATCTCAACTCAGTAATATCATCAGTATGAAAAGCATAAGTTATTTGAGGTACCTTCAATTCAGCAGTTTCAGGGCTACCATCAGCATTTGCCATCAAGGCATAGTTCACCTCATCTTCAGAATCTGAAGTGTCTGTCCAACTTTTCTTCTTTGTGACAAATGCCTTGCCTTTGTCACTTTTTCCTTTCTTGAAGTCAGGAGATATGTGGCCTCTTTCACCACAATTGTAGCATTTGACATTTGAGTTGTCACCTCTGTCAGACTTTCCTCATTTGGATTCCGACTTTCTGAAACCTTTCTTATCAGAACTTCCACCTATCCTGGAAAATTTTTTCCCTTTCTGAATTTCCTGTAGGCTATCTTTGTGATACCCTTCACCATAAGAGCACACAGTTGCATCATCTCTGCAGCAGCATCCATTTCAGGTAAACTTTCAGTTTCTGAATCATCATCATCAGAATATGATGACTCTGAATCAGACTTTATGATGGAAGCCTTTCCTTTGCCCCTCTTTGAGGCAGGCACTTTAGGAGATTCCTCCTCAGCTTTAAGAGTAACTGTCCTTGACTTTCTTTCATGCCTCTTGCTCCTTTGATCCATCTCAAGTTAATAAGTCTTGATCATACCATAAATTTCATCAAGAGTAGTTTTAGTAAGGTCATAGTTGTCTCTTATGGTAGTAGACTTCAAATCCCAATTTTCAGGAAGAGCTAAAAGAAATTTTAGATTTGAATCTTCAAGATCATATTCCTTGTCAATAAGTGACATATCATTCAAGAGTTTGATAAACCTATCATGTACGTCAGTTAATGACTCATTAGCTTTTGAGTCAAAGTGCTCATACTCTTGAGTGAGTATAATCCTCCTGTTCTTTTTGATTGCATCAGTTCCCTGACATCTTGTCTCCAAAGCATCTCATATCTCCTTTGTAGTCTTACAATTAATTACCCTGTTTAACATGTATGTATCAATGGTACTATGCAACAAATGCCTTACCCTTGCATCCTTGGCAATAGATGAGATGTCTTCAGCTGTGTAATCACCTTTCTCCTTTGGTATGGACTTTGCTGATTGATCAGCAACTCCAACAGAGAGCTTGGTTGGCTTGTATGGTCCTTCATTAATCCTATCAAGGTATTCTGGATCTGTAGCTTCAAGAAATATAGCCATCTTCACTTTCCATATGGGATACTCAGAAGGTCTCAGTATGGGAACCCTAATAGTCTCATATCGACTGTGGGTTTGAGTGTTTTGAGTTTCTTAAGTTTTGGTGGGCTTGGTTGGAGTTTGTGCTTCTTCAGACATGATTGTTTGGATCTTTACTGTATGTGTGTTAATAGAAAAGCTCTGATACCACTTGTTAGGTCACACAACACTGTAGAAGGGGGTTGAATACAGTGTTAATACAATCAAATCGATTTAACACAAGTATGTAACAAAGATCAAGTATATTGAATAAACTCTGTTACAATAAGAACTGTTGTTCTCTCTGAGTAATGAACAAATATTACTAAGAGCTTCTAGGTTACAATATATAATCTTCTCGATAATGATAACACATCTAGTGTAAACCCTAAGTCTGTGTTTATATAGTACACAGTTACAAGATATATTTTAATTGATATGGAATACAATTCTGTCTCCTAAAATATATCAATCAGAAATCTTCTACAAGTCTTCTAGTCCCCTAACTCTTTTCATGCATATCTTCTATTATTTTAGTCTCGATCTTCTCCTGTAAATCAGCTTCATTCCTTAACTGAAAGTCTTCCCGCACTTAAGTACTGATATGACCTTAAGTTCTGACTTCCAGTAAGTTCTGATTTCAGGAATTCCTGATTTGTCCTGTTGTTAAGTTCTGAAAACTAAGCACAAATCATATTAGACATGACATCTCAAATATATCTAACAAAACAACCTTTTGATAAGAAAGGATTTGGGTCTCGAAAGATATTTTAATGGAATCATAATATTTTTCTGAGTCTAGACGCGTTCGTTTCATATTAAACGGATGAACGGTATATTTATTATGATTAAAATAAGAATAAATCAATTAATAATAATATTAATTTATTTTTAAATACTCAAATATATTTTTAAAAGCTCAAAGTAATTTTTAGGAATTTATTTGGCTTAATTATGAATAATTATACTTTATTTAACTATATAAATAAAATTAACTGATTAAATCAATTAATCAATTATTTAAATCATAAATAAATAATTAAAAAAAATTATGAATAACTAAAAAAAATTTGAATTTTTGAAAATAATAAAATAAAATAATTTTTGGAATTTAAAATAATTCAGTTAATTACTAAAATAATTAACCAAATTAATTTTTGAAATTAAAATGATATTTGGAGATTAAAAACTAAAATTTTGAATTAAAAATAAAAAAGAAAACGGCAGAACCATTTTTCAGAATAGAATTTTGGGGTACTCCGGATCAAAATCGGGTTGAATCTTGGACCCAAACGGGTCACCAAGAACTCAGGCGGGTCGGGAAGAACACCGCCAGAATTATCGGTTTTCCAGAATCCGACCGGTGAGCCCCAACTCCGGCTGAGTTCCGGTGACTCAGAGGGGAATCAAAACAGTCGGGTTTCAATAGATTGTTGGCTCAAATCCAATCAACAATGATCCCTGAGTCTAATTATGCACATAACTACAACAACAGCCCGCCAGAACCAAAAATCCGGTCAAAATGACTATAACTTCTGGCGAGCTCGAACCATCCTCGGTGAAATTACTAATTCAGTCGTTACTTGATGAAAATCAACAAATAATATACCAAAACGAAGCTTAAAGTATCTACAATCTATTCAGGTAATCAACAATCATCAAAAACTCAAGAACAATCTTGAAATTTGAATTAAAAAAATGACAAAACTAAAAACTCGTTTTTATTAAATACTAAACCAAATCAAACAAAACGGTATGAAAATGATCCTTAGGATCTCCACAATCATAATCAATCATTCAAACAATCCTTCAAGAATCAAAACTGAATTTAAATGAAAAATTTGAAAAATCAAATTTAATAAATAGTCCACCTTATTCGAAGATTTTGGTATGGAATTGATCGTCTCGATACGAGCTTCGCAACGGTACTAAGAACGCAATCAACGGACTCCTGGTTTGACTAGAACGCTTGATTCTTTGATTTCGGAATTTCGAAAACTAAAAACTTAAAATAAAAAGAAAGAAATTGACATATATCTGTTTGCAGGACACTGACTGACTGACAATCAGATAAATACGAGGCCTATTTATATTTACACAAACGGTCCCGATAAATCTCAAAGCGGTACCTTTTTCTCGTTTAATTTAAATTACAAGCCCGAAAAATAATAATTTACGGGGAAAAGTTGTAAAAAGATAATTTATAGATAAATACAATATTTATGTCAAAATTCCCCGAAAATTACGTATATTTCAAAAATGCAAAAATATGGACTGTTAGAAGAGTCTTAGATTTTATAAAAATAGATGTACGGATTTTTATGAGCTTTTACGTCCGGGTCTGGTCCCGGTCCGGTAACTTTTGGGAAACTAAAATAATTTCTAAATTTAATATAAACCCTGAAAACACAGTTAATACGCACAAAAAATCATAAAACAAGTTTTAACACGTAATACGGAAGAAACGTAATCTGACACGCATCTAGATTGCGGATCGATTCATATAAACGCATTTAAACACATAATAATTACTAGAAAAATGACCTGGTCCTTGCGGGACTAAAATTAATACTTACTACACAATAAATCATAGCAACACATTTTAAATTTAATTAAACAGAATATATTTATCATATATATTACAAAATATGTACATGAATTTCCCGGTTATAACAATTTATGCCTATAATTTCATTAGACATAAATTGGGGGAGATTATTAGGAATATGGTGTAGTCTTGATGCTAACTCACGAAGGCACCTTAAGTAGATTTGTTTTATATCATTTAGAAGCCTTCAACGGATAACCACGATTTATCTATCCATTGAAGTAGTACCTTATGTTAATAAGTATGTAGCACATTCTGTACACTATGATAGCTGAGGGATTTGGTAGTTATTATAGTTTCTAAGTCAGATTGAATATTAGCAAGATATACAAAATAGGTGGGCTAAGTGTAAATATAAATTTCCTTGTAATTTTTTGTAAGTTAAACAGTATCAACTGCTAAACTACAAGCTTCAACGGATGACTATAAGATTCAACGGATAACTCAATATGCCTTCAACGGATAAGCTAGTCAAGAGGTCTTCAACTGATATCAGATAAAGCTTCAACGGATATAAACAAGAAAGCTTCAACGGATGATACTAATATAGTGTCAACGGATGACAACAATAAAGCTTCAATTGATAACATCAATGAAGCTTCAACGGATGATCAACAAGATAACAGTTGACAGTGACTTGACAGAGGCTGACAGAGATACATGAGTTGATAGTGCACAAAAGGAATGTGGTAGTCTGATTACAGGTTTTAGAAAAAAATGAAGCAATTTCATTTCCATGCAAAACAAGATCGTTCAAAGATGTTATATCTTTCTTGGATTGCATTGGACAGAGAAATGAAGAAGCATGTGCATGGACCTAGTTGATAAGAATATTATTCTTATTTTATTGCACATATAAACTTGGTTCATATATAAACCAAGTGTAGCAAGTTGTTAGTCCCTTAACAATGCAACAAGAATTACAGAAGGGGGGTTGAATGGAATTCTTGAAACTTTTTCACAAATAAAATTGTTCTAACTTAAATATATATATCAGTGTGAATTAATTTGCAGAGTGCGGAATAATAACTTGAAATGAATCAAAACACAAGTAATTAAAAACACAAGTCTTTAAAAACTTTCTGGTGGATTTGAATGTATCCACCAGAGATATATAATATATCAAGAGAACTCTGTGTAGCAATTAGCTCACAGCTGCTTACAAATGAACAACTAAGAATACATAGAAATACTGAGAATACAGCTTGCTTATGTTTCTCTTTTGATTGCTTAGTGTTATGGATAAAAAACTAATATATATAATTGCTGTATTTATTACTAAGGTTCAGGAGCTCAAGGCCTTTAATGGCTGCTCTCGTGTTTCGTAGCTTAACTCTGCCTTTACGAGATGCCTACGTATCTCTGTGAATTAGAGAATCAAGCCAAAAAACATAGTTCTGATTGAGGGGTAGATCCCTTTATATAGATGTTGAGAGTCCTTGAATTGTACTAGGGATATGAGACTTGTTGATCAAGTTCTTAGACTTTGGATAGACTTTGAAGTCCTAGAATAGAGGAATCAGATTCCTAATTGGTGTAGGTGCCCTTGGGGCTATCTTTTATAGATTTATATCACTGATTGAACTCCTCTAATGAGCTGTTAATCTCCCTTATTCATTAATTACGAAATTAATAAATAATCAGAATTTCGGGCCTCGTTAATCGGGCTTCGTTACTGGTTCATACCAGGTCTAATTAATTCAACATTAACTATATTTCTAAACTAATTTTAGGCCCATATCATTTGCCTCCCCCCCCAACTTCTGGGAAACCGTAAAAGGTTTCGCAGAAGTTAAGTTTGTTTGTTCCCTTACAGGGTATCGTTTTTGCGTAAAGTGTGGAGCGACCTACACATTTACAATGATTTGCTTTGCACGCGGCTTCAAGGCTATTATAGAACATTTCTATTATTTTCCTCACCTTATTCCTTCTTTTTAGGAATTTTCTAGTATTTTTCAGGAATTTTTCCCTTAATTCTGGGATTTATCCGATTTTTAGGAATTTACCCTTAATTCCGGGGATTTTTTCCTTAATTTTTTCAAGAATTTTGAACAAAAATAATTTTTGGAAATTATTTTTTAATTTTCCTGATTTTCTGGGATTTTTTGCTTATTTTCCCTATTTATTGGGAATTTTTTAGCAATTTTCCCTGTTTTAACCCATTTTTCTAATTAATTAAATAATCAGAAAAATAGAACTTTTGCTGCTCAATACATCATAGGCGTTGTTGATCCACGCCTAGGAGACAGTTTCCTAACAACGTCTAGGAAACTTGCATCCTGGGCTTTGTTGGAGGCTGATGCTTCCTGGGCGTTGTTGATCCATGCCTAGGAGACAGTTTCCTAACAACGTCTAGGAAACTTGCATCCTGGGCGTTGTTGATCCACGTCTAGGAGCCACACTTATAAAAACGTCTAGGAGCAATGCCCCTGGGCGTTGTTGAAGGCTAATGCTTCCTGGGCGTTGTTGATCCACGCCTAGGAGCCACACTTCTAACAACGTCTAGGAGCAATGCCCCCTGGGCGCTGTTGAAGGCTGATGCTTCCTGGGCGTTGTTGATCCACGCCTAGGAGACAGTTTTCTAACAACGTCTTGGAAACTTGCGTCCTGGGCGTTGTTGAAGGCTGATGCTTCCTGGGCGTTGTTGATCCACACATAGGAGCCACAATTCTAACAACGTCTAGGAGCAATGCCCCCTGGGCGCTGTTGAAGGCTGATGCTTCCTGGGCGTTGATCCACACCTAGGAGCCACACTTCTAACAACGGCTAGGAACAATACACCATGGGCGTTGTTGAAGGCCGATTTGTTCATAGATCCTAGGCGTTGTGAACCCACGCCTAGGAGACATGTTTGGTACCACGCCTAGGAATCATGCACTCTGGGCGTGGTTGAGGCTTTTCGAGAACATTATAGATCTTTTCAAAATTCAAATTTTATGGGCTTCCCGCCTTTATTAGGCCCATTTTTTTAAGCCCAAATACATTTGTGCTTCATCAGGCTCTTCTATATAAGGGGTGGAGTGTGAGTTCATTTCTCACACTTCACTTTCACAAAATTTCTTCGCCTCTACTCTGCAATTATTCTCTCAAGAATCGCCACCTCAAAGCGATTTCTAGCTTTCTACACCACCGCTTTCTGGGCTTATTTTAAAGATTCTGTTTGAATCTTCATCTTCTTCGCTTACCTTCAAGAGCTTCCTGGGTTTCTGTCTTCATCCATGGCGGATTTCGATTCATCTCACTCCCATGTTCCCCAAGCCGTTGCCCGTCCATCTAGGGCCAGCCGAGATAAAAAATCTCTTGTACATTCCTCAGTTATTTCTCTTAGGGATCTTTTAACCGAATTCGGGCAAGCCTTCCCTAACATGTTACACTTAGATGCATATAATTATCCTTCTAGATTTGGTCCAGAACAAGTAGGTGCCATAGCTCGCCTTTTTGGCATTTCTCACCCTTATAGGGCCGAGGCTCCAGGCCCAAATGATAGGGCCTGCTACCCAAAGCCTGGGGCCATTCGGGTCTATAAGGAAACCTTCTATGCTGGTTTTCGCCTTCCTCCTCATCCTTTCATTTATCGCCTTTTGGCTGAGGCTCGAGTCTATCCGACCCAACTCACACTCAATTCTTGGCATTTTATTCACTATTATATGGCCCAATCTCGTAAACACGGTTTTGAGCCTAATATTTGTGTCTTTCGTTATTTATTTAAATTTTTAAATGCTTTTGAGGACCAAGGATGGGTCAAAATAGTTCATAGATCCTTGGCTCGCTCCTGCTTTATTTCTGGCACCAACCCTGACTCGTATCAAACATGGGAGAGCGAGTGGTTTTATGTGTTTCTGGATTCCGAGGAGGGTTGGGACCATTTTTTCAGGCCCAACTTCTCAAAAAGTATAGACGGGTCTTTAAGAGACCTAAAATTGGGGATAGATGAGGATGCGGCCATCAAGGCCATCACAGATGATAACTTGCATCATTGCGCTCTCATCCTTTCAGAGGGTAATTTGCAAGGTTTAGGTCTAAGTGACCTTGGTCCCGAGGGTATTTCTTTCCCCTTTTTGTTCCATTTTCTTAGTTCCTTATTTGTCCTTCTTCTTACGTGCCTGTATCTTTCTGCAGCTAGGGTAGCTTTGGACACGATCTTCAAGAAGCGGGAAGCCCGTGCTGCCAAGGGCTCTGCTGTTGAGACCCACCGCGACAAGCGGGTTAGGATTGGTGACGGCCCTTCAGTCACGGTTCAGGAGGCCGTCCCTACCTTTTTATCCCAGAGGCCTCTTATCCTTGATGAGGATACCTCTCCTTTCACCGTCACTTGGGGCCTTCAGAGGAGGGACACAGTGGTAGGGAGTTCCGAGGCTGCCGCTGTTTGGTCTGAGAGTGTGATTACGCCTAGTGACAGGGCTGAGATAGTAGAGTCTTCTATTGACCTACAGATTGAGCGTCTGGGTGCTCAGGTCGTGGCTTCTGCAAGCCTCTTCCTTGTCTTTTTTTTTACTATTTTTCAATTCTTTCATACTTACTTACTGGTATTTGGATATGCTCGTGTAGATGAATACCTATCTCCAGGCTGCCCTTCACAATTTGAAGGATGTGAGGACTAGCCTAACCATTGCTGAGAGAGATAGGGACAGGTACCTCAAG
This sequence comes from Apium graveolens, assembly GCF_009905375.1. Taxonomy (NCBI): domain Eukaryota; kingdom Viridiplantae; phylum Streptophyta; class Magnoliopsida; order Apiales; family Apiaceae; genus Apium; species Apium graveolens. Next base: position 234,933,328 of record NC_133654.1, on the reverse strand, counting down.
GCTTCCGAGGCCAACTTCACTCGTTTTCGTGAAGTAGAGAAGGAGCTGACGGATGAAAAGGAGAAAGTTCGTAAGCTGGAGCTAGATGCTCAGAGGGCCCGGGCTGAGGTGATAGCTGAGTATAAGGCATCTCAGGACTTTCAGGATGTCCTAAACGCTGAGTACGATGCTAACTTCCCGGAGACCTTTTCTAGCTGTTGGGAGCAGATAGTGGAGGAGATTGGGAAGAAGATTCCGGAGGTGACTCTCACCACCTATCCAGTCCCTGTTATTCCTGGGAAAGAGCCTCTTCTTGATGATATTCCTCTTTCTCCTACTCTTACTACTTCCGCTGAGGCCGCAGCTGTTTCTCCTCGAGATGCTGATCCTACGCCCGTTCCTTCTTCTACTGCTGCCGATGAAGGAAACATTGATGATGAATTTTTCAAGGATCTTTGAGTAGTTTGTTTTTCTTATTTGGCCCATCATGGCTTTCTATGTATTGACTTAGTCGTATTCGGAACTTATTACCCTTCGGGGTTTATTATGTTATTTTAAGTTATTTGTTTGCTTTTCTACTATCCTTTTCAAGTACTTTTACTGTTAGTTTGCTAGCCTTTTAAAAGCTATCCCCTATTTTCCTCTTACTTGTACTAAAATAGATAAGCAAACTTAATCATATATAGTATGCACCAAATAGTTCTATAATAAGATGAACTAAACAATTATAAAACAAGTTTATGGCAACTCTTGGGATTCATCCCTTACACCACTCCTAATAATCCTAAAAAATAAACCTAAAATATGTAAATTCTAAGCAATCAGAGCTTCAAGGTGCTTTTCAACCTACTTGTCACCTTGACAAGTGAGAATCATGTTTAATGGCTTCACATATAGTAAACCTTCAGGTTTTGTGCATGCCAAGTTCTCGGGACTTCAACACCATCCATAGTCTCCAGCTTGTAGGTTCCTCTACCTTGTACACTCTTGACCTTATATGGCCCTTCCCAATTTGGGGCAAGTTTCCCTTTCTGCCCTACACCAGAAGCTTCCACCTTCCTCAAGACTAGGTCATCCTGTTTGAAGAACCTTTCTTTAACCCTTAGGTTGTAGTTGAACGAAGCCTTTTTCTGATACTCCACTATTTTCGCATGTGCCTCGTCTCGCACTTCATCAATTAGATCCAAGGCTAGTCTTTGCCCTTCCTCATTCTCCTCAGCATTGAAAGCTTGAACCCTGGGAGAGAAATGTGATATCTCTACGGAAATAACTGCTTCTGCCCCATATGCTAACATGAAGGGAGTTGCTCCATTCGTGACCCTACAAGTAGTCCTATAGGCCCATAATATTGGGAGTATTTCATCTACCCAGTTATTCCTCGACTTCTCGATCCTCTTCTTTAGTCCATCCAGGATTATTCGATTTGCCACTTCCGCTTGCCCATTGGCTTGCGGATGAGCTACAGAGGTAAATCGTAACTCGATTTCATTTTCCTTACAATACTTCTTGAATTCCTCGTTGTTGAACTGTGTTCCATTATTAGTGACTAGGATGCGGGGAATTCCATACCGGCACATAATACTTTCCCATAGGAATTGTGCAACCTGCTTAGTTGTGATCTTGGCCAAGGGCTTGGCTTCAATCCACTTGGTGAAATAATCAATGGCAACAATCAGAAACTTCCTTTGTGTCGTGGCCATGGGGAAAGGCCCTAATATATCCATTCCCCACATAGCAAAGGGGATGGGCGAGTTGATAGAGGTCAGCATCTCGGGGGGTTGTCTAACAACTGGTGCGTGCTTCTGATAACGGTCACATTTTTTCATATATTCTTTGGCATCAGCCATCATTTCTGGCCAATAGAAGCCTAAACGGGTTATCTTATGAGTCAAGGCCCTGCCCCCCAAGTGTTGCCCGCATATGCCTTCATGTACTTCTTCAAAAGCCAAGCGAGCCTCATCAGGCCTGAGACATCTTAAGTAGGGAACCACGAAAGATCTTTTATACAGAATTCCTTCTATTAAAGAGTATATTAGTGCTCGAACAACCAATTTTTGTGCTTCAGTAGCATCATTAGGTAACCAGCCGGTTTGAATGTGAGCCTTAATGGGATCAATCCATAACGTCCCCAGGCCTATAGGAGCCACAAGCTTAATATCAATGCTCGGTGTTTTCAGAACGCGATAGTATACACTTCCAGAACTTTATTCAATCTCAGACGAAGCAAACTTTGACAACGCATCTGCCTTAGTATTTTCCTCCCTTGGAATGTGCTTAACATGGCATTCATCAAATTGGGTCATCACAGCCCTTACTAGGCGGACATATTTAGCCATCGTCTCATCCCTTGCCTCAAACTCTCCCTTCACCTGGGATACGACCAACTTTGAGTCTCCACAGACTTTTAAGTTCTTGACTCTAAGCGTCCCTGCTAAGCCAAGACCAGCTATCAGAGCTTCATATTTTGCCTTATTGGGTGTGGTTGGGAAGTCTAACTTTATGGCATACTCAATTAAGAACCCATCAGGGCTTTGTAAAACCAAACCTGCTCCACTTGAATTCGTTTTTGATGCTCCATCAAAATAGAGAACCCAGTATTCTTTTTCCTTATTAACCTTCTCTTTATCCCCCTTATCAACTTCCTTGTCTTGAGATATGCTCTCTTCCTGCCCCCCGACTTCTTGGTTGGGTATGGTACATTCCACCACGAAGTCAGCTAGTGCCTGGGCTTTTATTGCCGTTCGTGGCTTATACTTGAGATCGAACTCTCCCAGCTCTATTGCCCACTTGATCAATCTCCCACTTGCCTTGGGACTGTGAATGATATTTCTCAGGGGCTGATTCGTTAGCACCTCAATCTGATGAGCTTGAAAGTAAGGACGCAGCTTTCTCGAATCCATTACCAAGGCTAGAGCAAATTTCTCAATAGTCGAATAATTTAACTCAGCACCATGCAGAATTTTGCTGACATAGTATATGGGTTTCTGGACTTTCAGTTCCTCCTTAACCAATACAGCGCTCAAGGCACTCTCTGAAACAGCTAAGTACAAGAATAAAACTTCATTCAAAATTGGCTTGGCCAACAACGGGGCATGTGCCATATATTTCTTCAATTCTTCGAAAGCCTTCTGATTTTCCTCACTCCATACAAAGTCCTTAATGTTTTTTAGTGACTTAAAGAATGATAGGCACTTGTCTCCTGACTTAGAGATGAATCGTCCCAAAGCAGCAACCCTTCATGTGAGCTTTTGAACATCCTTAATAGTTTTTGGCGGTTCCATGTCCAGAATTGCCTTTATTTTATCAGGGTTGGCCTCGATCCCTCTCTTGGAGAGCATCAATCCCAAAAAATTTCCAGATCCAACTCCGAATGCACACTTTGTAGGATTTAACATCATTTTGTGGTACCTCGGGACCTCAAAAGCTTCCCTTAAATGGGCTATATGATCAGTCTTTACTAGACTCTTGACTAACATGTCATCAACATAAACTTCCATAGTCTTGCCAATAAGATCCTTAAAAATTTTATTTACCAACCTTTGATAGGTGGCTCCTGCATTCTTGAGACCAAACACCATAACAGGATAACAATAAACACCAAAGTCGGTGACGAATGATACCTCTGGAATGTTGTTCTTGTGCATCTTTATCTGATTGTATCCACTAAATCCATCCATGAAGCTCAGCATTTCATGCCCAGCAGTGGCATCTATCAAAGTATCGATCCTTGGTAACGGAAAATAATCCTTAGGAGATGCATCATTTAGATCAGTGAAGTCCACACACCTCCTCCATTTTCCATTAGCCTTCTTCACCATTACAGGATTTGCTAACCATTCTGGAAATTGAATCTCCTCAATGAAACCAGCCTCCAAGAGCTTCTCCACTTCCTGTTTTATAGCTTCTTGCCTTTCTGGAGCAAAACTTCTTTTCTTTTGTTTTACCATCTTCCGATCTGGGTCCACATTCAACTTGTGAGTAATCAGTTCCAGGTCTATGCCTGGCATATCAGCTGCTGACCATGCCAAAACATCACTATTTTCTTGCAAAAATTTCACCAACTTCCCTCTAAGGGGCTCCTCGAGCGTTGCTCCAATAAAAGTTGTTAGGTCCCAATGTGTTTGTAGAAGGGGGGGTTGAATACAAACAGTACCGAATAATCGAATTAAATGCGGAATAAAAAATGTGAAACAAAATTCAAGTTAAATAAAAATATTATTAAACTTGAAAGGTGTTACAACAACTGTATCGATTACAAGGAATTAATCTCAAATTAATTATCACAAATTTAGAATAAATTCGACATGAACTTTTTCTATTTTTACAATAATTAGAATCAAATGCTAAACGCGATTTGAGATTAAGTTCTAGGGATTTTGATCCGCTAGATTGTTACACAAGAACAAGATAATGATTTCTAGTGGTTTGGATTTAACTTTACTAGCTAGAAATTGTGATCTTGATTTTAGCAGAGAAGAAATGATATATTTTTCAGCTTCTGCTTTTCTTTGTTCTTGAACTGTTTTCGGATGGATGATTGACTTCTGTTGCTTCTGTTGTTTAAATAATAAAACAACCACCTGATTTGTTGGCAAGACAATCCTTTTAGCTCAGCAAGACAATCCATTGAGCTAGCAAGACAATCCATTGAGCTAGCAAGACTTTCGGTGAGACTATTGATTGAACTAGCAAGACAATCAGAATGAACTGGCAAGACAATCCTCCTCCCAGTGTAACTTCGGTATGATAATTGAAATGACTTGGCATGACAATCGGTATGACAATCCAGATTGTCATGCTAGTTCATTTTCAATTGTCTTGCTGATTTAAACTGATTTTAATTCAAAAAACAATTCTGAAAAATCTTAATATTAATTCAGAATTAATTAATCAATTAATTCAATTAATAAATAAATTAATCTTTGCAGATATAATTTATTTTCTTAATTAAATTATATGACTTAATTAATTAATAGAGAATTAATACTAATCTTGAGCAGCAACCATTCTTCTGAAAATCTTCTGATAATCACAGTCAATTATGAATCAATTCCACCACTTCAATGTTGACACTCGATGTACTGTCTGGTTCATGAGTGACTAACTTCCGTGACGTTTCTTCATGTCTTGACTTTGATATTTTGATTTTCTTCAGATTAAATCCTTGTAATTAATGATACTCTGACGAGATCTCTGTCACTTGATTAAATCCACACTCTTGATTTATATCACTGAGGCATGATCAATTTCTTGAACTTCTTCCAGTGAATTAATTCCTCAAGTCTGTAGATGAACCTTGTTTCTGAATCCTTTGACAGATATTACTTTGTGAGATCTCTCTGACGGTCGATCCACTATTTACTTATTACATTCTTATTTGAGTTGAGTTGAATCCTCGAATATACAAACAGGCTATGACATATGACTTACAATCTCCCCCTATTTGTTTGTTAGACAATAACACACAAATACCTAGAGGATAACTCAACTAACAAATAAGAAAAAGATATAAAAAGAAATGCAAAGTAAATAGTAGAAAAGTTCTGGACTAGATTTAACATTTTCCAGATTCCAAATAGATGTTCCTCTAGACTGAACATATCTTCAAGTAGTTCCATCTTCATTTATACAACCACATTTCCTGTTGAGAAGCCCATATCTCTCTTGCTTCTCCCCCTATGAGAATCAACTGATTAAAGAAGATTACCTTCGTTTACCACCTCTCCCATACAATAGGATCCGCAGATAAAAACCAATGGTACTCCCCTTTTGAAAACAGCTTCTTCCCTTACTAGAAAATCACCTTGTATTTACCACCTCTCCCGTACAATAGGATCCGTAGTTACAAACAACAATGGTGTGGTGTAGTGTACATGTAGGATCTTTTTCTTCCTCCCTGCTATTTCTCCCCCTTAGTTGAGGAATCCTCCAAACTATTACTTAAGCTTTTATCTCCCCCTTAAAGAAGGAATGTATGCCGTCGTCTGAAGGAGTTCTCATATTCACTTGGTTGGAAAATAAATAACAAGTAGTTTCTCTTTCTTCCTCACTGTGAGTGTGTGATTCTGTTTAGTGTACCTCACATGTGTTTCACTCTTCTCTCCACTCGTGTTTACACTCATTCTCACAAGTGTATCACTCTTTTCTCATAGCTCCATAATCCAGCTATACCTGCAAGGAAAATCACCTGAGCCATCCTTAAGGAGGTCACAGGTGGTGCAATGGGAGTTCGCAAATCCCCATCCTTGTTAAACTCATCAGATGAATCTGAGTCATAATTTACAAGTTGCTAGTTTCCCTTTTAGGGTTCCAGACTTAAATTCTGGGAAGGTAAACAATGATCCAACGAATTTCGCATAAAGATCAAAGTTCCCTTCTAATGTCTGTGAAGACATTTCCTTGTGACACATCAGGTAATATCTGAATCATTGTCAACAAGTTGCCGATCTGCGCCTATGTCAGATCCACTATCCGCAGATGCATCCAGGGGATTTAAGCCTGGGGAGGTAGACACTGACCACTGACATATGGCTTTTGGATCAGTATCCTCTCCTAACACCTGTAAAGGCAATTGGTCCATTAACGAACCTTGAACAATCGAATCTGACCTTAAAATGGTCGAAACTCTTGTTTCCGTCAACTCATCCTTTGTGTGTGTAACCTTTCCTTGTGCATCAAGAATTGTTTATGTTTGAAGTGGTGACACTACATCGGATACCCTGGCCGACAGGCAAATTTCAATAGACGCACCCTTTTGAGAGAATGAATCTAGTAACTGTTTTTGTGCCTTTTCAACCATTACATCTTTTTGAGAAGATGTATGGGGGCTAGCAGTTGTCTCGGTTTAAATACTACTCATCTATGTAGGAGACAGAGCTACTGGGTTGACTACAGAACCTTCCTTATGTGGTGCACTAAGGCACTATCTCCCTCACGCTCATTCATATTTCATTTAGTGGTAAGAGAGTGTTGGTTGGTTCTGTTTTTGTGTTTGTCTTTACAGTCTGGGATAGATGTTGTGGGTTTTCAACCTCATGACTGTCAATGAAAGAAAGTCATTGGAGACTGAACCTGTAACACAGAACATATGATAATAAGGAGAAAATGATTTACAATAGTGATTTCAAAAGATTTTACATGAAATAAGAAATCACTAATGTAGAAAGAAGTTTGATTTTGTTTTTCAATATGAATGAGTTTTTGATAAAATATTGATCACTTAGGGTAAAGTCTAAGTAATTCTCATTCATATCAAAAGCTTACAAATATCTGCAACATAATGTTAACAACATATCATTGACCGATACTTGTCAAGTACTTTAGATACTAATTGTTATGTTGCATAAACAATATATCACTGCACATATAAAATAATATGATTGTGCCTAATGATAAGAGAGTTAAAAATATGACGACTCTACTAGTTCATATTAAACAATAACTTCAGTTAGAGTGCCATACCATGTTCTTGACGATTGCTTGAGTAGTACACTAGTTCATACCAACCTGAAGTGAGATTGTGAAGAAGAGATTGCATAGTCCAATAGATCTGCAGCTGCAAAGTCCATGAACTGTGGTGCATTGACTTCCTCTTTTGACTCACCAACCAGGAGTACACTTGTACACATCTTACTAGAGTCCAATTTTAAGTGTAATGTGCAGCAGGTGCCTGATATGTCGTAATATTCTCAAGTCTCGTCACTGGTGCTATATGTTAGATGATGCTTCCTGATAATAACCTATCACACTATACAAAATTTTCAATAATAACATTCCCAGCTTGCAAACAGCCATATCCCTCGGATAAACCTTTGCTGTTATCTCCAAAGGTAACCAGGGGGCCAGCTTTCTCAATCCACATTTGATAGCAGGGCTCTATCTCCGGTCATATGTCTTGATGATCCACTGTCAAGAATCCACACTACCGGTTACACCTGTTTAATGCCCTGCACTATAAATGGATTAGACCTTCTTCGGAACCCAAACTTGGTTGGGTCCGGCATACTTGTAGAACTGTCCTTTGTCAGGCAAAACAACATTTTAAATTTTAATTGCCTCAACTTTCTCAATGACTGAACATTTGACCTTGTAAACAGCCTTAACAAATTTCTGTTTAAGCTTAGGCACAAATGTCTCCTTTCTAGCCTTAGAAGGACTAGCAGTCTTAGACCTATCATGCTTCTTGTTATTCACATGCTGACGAGGAGTAGTCTTATCATTAGAAATATGCTTACCATTAAAATAAGCATACATCATATTAAAAGCACAAGACATACAATTAGAAACACCACATGCTTTATGAGAGTGATTAATAGTAGGCAATTTATGCATGGCAGACATGGCATTTTTGTTATCCAACTCATGTGTGTCTGAGTTAGTCTCAGTTGCTTTCACAACTTTGACTGGAACTTTCGACACACTTGACTTGGAAACAACCTTCTTATTAGCATGATCTTCAGCACGTATTTCTTCCTGAATAACAGAAGAGGTCGCATCAAATGGTTCAGCAATTGATGGTTTATAGAGGGGTTCATCAACACCCTTAAGCACATGTGGTACTTCCCTCCCTTTAGCACAGACACGAGGAGGGGAGTTTATGCCTAATTCTCCAATAGCAACATTGTAATCATAACCTATTCCAGATGTTTGATTAACAGATTGCTTACTGTAGAACTCTTTAGCCTTCGAACAAGAATTGAAGTAGGCTCTAACCTTAGTCTCAAGACCGGTGATCTTGTCTTTGAGAATAGTTTCGAGTTTTCTATAACAGTCAACTCTATTCTCTAGAAAAGATACTTGTTCTTTTAATTTGTCTTGATTAATGTGCACAAGTCTTAATTCATTGACCTCTTTCTCAAGGTCTGTGATCTGTAAACTTAACAGTTCATTATCACGACGTGCACAATCTAAGTTACCTCTTAGATGATAAACCATTTCAGCATCAGAAAGTTTTACCTCTATTCTTGACGATGAAGCTTTTCCATCAATAGCCATAAGAGCAAGATTTCCTTCATCTTCATCTTCACTATCAGTATCATCCCAGCTTCTTCCCTTTGCCAGATAAGCCCTTTCAGAGTTCTTTCTTACTTGCTTTGGCTTCCTACATTCTGTGGAAAAATGTCCCAACTCATTGCAGTTATAGCATCTGATGGTGCTCCAATCAACCATCCCTGTTTTGTATCCACCACTGCTGGTGTTAGAGGATGAAGATCCACCTTTCTGGAATTTGTTGTAGTTGGACTTGTACTTAAGCTTGGGATTCCTCTTGAATCTGACATGGGAGAATCTCTTGACAATTTGGGCCATTGACTCGTCTTCCAATTGCTCCAGCTCTTCCAAGGAATAAAAATTATCACTTGATTGATTTGTAGTAGGAGGATCATATTCTGCTACTAACATATTTTCCTCAGCCTTGGAACACTGTACCATTCTCTCCAATTATTGAGATTGCTGTTGTTGTTGACCTTCAGCTACAAGTGCAGTAGATGTGCTGACCATTCTATCCTTCCCGTAGACTTCCTTCTGTTGAATCTGCTCCAACTCATAGGTTTTTAACACTCCATAGAGCCTGTCCAAAAAAATCTCACTCAGATCTCTAGCTTCTCTAATGGCAGTGATTCTATGTTCAAGATGAGTTGGCAGTGTTAAAAGGAACTTTTTGTTGACCTCCCTGATTGAATAATATTTCCCATTTATGTTCAGGTTGTTGATCAACGCATTGTACCTCTCAAACACTTCAGTAATTCCTTCTCCTGGATTTGATTTAAAATATTCATACTCAGAGGTTAGGATCTCCAACTTATTCTCCCTAACTTCCTCTGTGCCTTCATTAATCACCTCAATAGTTTTCCACATGTGTTTGGAATTTTTACAGTTCATCACATGTCTGTTCATCAAGGGATCAAGGGAATCAATTAATATTAATTGAAGGCTGGCATCCAAGGAGGCTTCTTCCTTCTCAGCAGGAGTAAAATCTTCAGGCTCTTTTGGATAGGTTCTAGCTATGGTAATCACAACATCATCTACTATCACCTCTGGTTCAATAACCATCGGAGTTTTTAGACCCTTCTTTAACAAGTTCAGATATTTGGAATTTGCAACTTGTAAAAATAATAGCATCTTCTTCTTCCACATGATATAATTTTCTTTATCAAATAGTGGAATTTTAACGGTTCCAACTTTTTGTGAAGTCATTATGAATTTTTGAATAAATAAAAATTCAAGGAGTTGAAAAATCACAAAAGTCTAGGATCTTGATTTGTTCGTTAATCAGAAGGCTCTGATACCAATTGTTAGGTCCCAATGTGTTTGTAGAAGGGGGGGTTGAATACAAACAGTACCGAATAATCGAATTAAATGCGGAATAAAAAATGTGAAACAAAATTCAAGTTAAATAAAAATATTATTAAACTTGAAAGGTGTTACAACAACTGTATCGATTACAAGGAATTAATCTCAAATTAATTATCACAAATTTAGAATAAATTCGACATGAACTTTTTCTATTTTTGCAATAATTAGAATCAAATGCTAAACGCGATTTGAGATTAAGTTCTAGGGATTTTGATCCGCTAGATTGTTACACAAGAACAAGATAATGATTTCTAGTGGTTTGGATTTAACTTTACTAGCTAGAAATTGTGATCTTGATTTTAGCAGATAAGAGATGATATATTTTTCAGCTTCTGCTTTTCTTTGTTCTTGAACTGTTTTCGGATGGATGATTGACTTCTGTTGCTTCTGTTGTTTAAATAATAAAACAACCACCTGATTTGTTGGCAAGACAATCCTTTTAGCTCAGCAAGACAATCCATTGAGCTAGCAAGATAATCCATTGAGCTAGCAAGACTTTCGGTGAGACTATTGATTGAACTAGCAAGACAATCAGAATGAACTGGCAAGACAATCCTCCTCCCAGTATAACTTTCGGTATGACAATTGAAATGACTTGGCATGACAATCGGTATGACAATCTAGATTGTCATGCTAGTTCATTTTCAATTGTCTTGCTGATTTAAACTGATTTTAATTCAAAAAACAATTCTGAAAAATCTTAATATCAATTCAGAATTAATTAATCAATTAATTCAATTAATAAATAAATTAATCTTTGCAGATATAATTTATTTTCTTAATTAAATTATATGACTTAATTAATTAATAGAGAATTAATACTAATCTTGAGCAGCAACCATTCTTCTGAAAATCTTCTGATAATCACAGTCAATTATGAATCAATTCCACCACTTCAATGTTGACACTCGATGTACTATCTGGTTCATGAGTGACTAACTTCCGTGATGTTTCTTCATGTCTTGACTTTGATACTTTGATTTTCTTCAGATTAAATCCTTGTAATTAATGATACTCTGACGAGATCTCTGTCACTTGATTAAATCCACACTCTTGATTTATATCACTGAGGCATGATCAATTTCTTGAACTTCTTCCAGTGAATTAATTCCTCAAGTCTGTAGATGAACCTTGTTTCTGAATCCTTTGACATATATTACTTTGCAAGATCTCTCTGACGGTCGATCCACTATTTACTTATTACATTCTTATTTGAGTTGAATCCTCAAATATACAAATAGGCTATGACATATGACTTACAAAAGTCACCTTCACAGGATCTTCAGGGGCCAAAGGAATTGAAACTAAGTCTTCTGCTGGCTTTCCTCTTTTTTCATCATTCTCTCGGATATCCAGATCTTCAATAGGAAGAACCTGCCCCCCGACTCCATCTGCCCTCAAGGAGGCCACATAACAGCTTCTTGCCATTTTTTGATCTCCTCTTTCTTCTCCAATCCCATCTCGAGTCGGAAATTTCATAACTGAATGATAAGAAGAAGGGACTGCCTTGAAGGCATGTATCCCTGTTCTCCTCATGATAGTATTATAAGTTGAACTAGCCTTTACCACCACAAAGTCCAACATCTGTGTTGCTTGCCTTGGTTCCTGGCCTATAGTGGTTGGCAACTTGATTATCCCTTCCACGGGACATTCTACTCCTGCAAATCCATATATCGACATGTCGGTTGGGGTCAACTGGGAGTCGTTATACCCCATCCTTAGAAAGGCGTCATGAAGCAAGATATCTACTGAAGCACCATTATCCACAAGGACCCTTCTTACCGGGCTGTTCCCTATTATCGGGGTTATGACCAACGGGTCGTCATGGGGAAATTTCACACCCTTCAGATCAGAATCATCAAAAGACATTGTTACTCCTGTCCTGGCCTTCTTCGGGGCTTCCCCAATAATATGCATAACTTCTCGAGTATACGCTTTCCTGGAGTTCTTGGATAACCCAGCAGCAGTTGGTCCTCCAAAAATTGTGTTGATCACAGGCCCTTGGGGGAGCGGTCCTCTGAAGATTGTGTTTATCACCGGTCCCCTAGGTTGGGGATTTCGCCCCTGATCTTCTTGATCTCTCCTTCGGTCATCAAAGTTCCTTCTCACGTTGTTGTTTCTATCCCCTCCTTCTCCAGTATATTTGTTTAATCTTCCTTTTAGAATCAGAAACTCAATTTCATCTTTCAGTTGCCTACACTCATCGGTGTCATGACCAACATCTTTGTGAAATCTGCAATACTTGCTTTTATCTAGCTTGGCAGGATCAGCCTTCAAGGGCTTAGGCCAACGAATATCTCTATCTTTCTCGATCTCTATCAGGATCTGGCTTCTAGGAGCATTCAGCTTAGCGTATTCAGTGAACTTTTGCCTAGGTCCTCCCTTCTTGGGGGTTAAATCAGAGTTTTGCTCGGTTCTAGGATACTTGTCCTTAGCAATATATTCCAGATCAGTTTTCCGCTTCCTGCCGCCAGTGGGCTCATTACTCACTACGGTCTTCCTCATGCTTTCTTCAACCTTGATATACTTCCCTGCCCTATCCTGGAGCTGCAACATGCTTTCAGGGGGACGTTTGGCCAATGACATCTTAAAAAACTCATCCATAGTTCCTTGTTGCAGTGCTATCATGGCTACCTTATCATCCAGGTCTGGGACTTTTAAAGCCTCTTTTGTGAAACGATTCAGGTAATCTCTCAAGGATTCCTTTGTTCCCTGCACAATGCTCATAAGAGATGCTGAACTTTTCTCATGAACTCTCCCACTAATGAATTTCTTAATAAAAGCCTGACTTAATTCTCTGAACGACCCAATAGAGTTTGGGGGCAAGCGACTATACCACCTTTGAGCCATACCCGACAGGGTTTGAGGAAAGGCCTGACACCTAATAGCATCGTTCACGGGCTGCAACAGCAGGGCATTAGAGAATGTTCTAACATGATTGGCGGGATCTCCCGTGCCGTCATAAGCCTTTATAGTTGGCATCTTAAACTTTCTTGAGATATGAGCATTCATTATATCTTCAGTAAAGGGCGGAGTAGGATCATCAGGTTCTCCAAGGGGAAGAAGATTGCTTGGATCAGCCCTTGGGACAACAGCCCTTCTCTGCACTGGACCGTCCAGGTCTATGATGGGAGGAGGATTTCTCCCTCTAGGAGGTGCTTAGGGTCTGGTGGTCTGGTGCGCCTCCAAGTCGCGCCTCAGCCTCTGAATCTCAGCCTCATGAGCTCTGATCCTTTCCTGCACTTCTTGGGGATTCGCCCCTTGGGTGCTTTGAGGACGTTGGCTTCCATCAGCCATCGGCTCTTTGCTAGCACGCCTCCTTCTTGGGGCTACTTCATCATCCGAAGATTCGGAGTCTCTCTCAGTGTAAGGACCAGAAAATTCCCGATCCTCAGGGATAGGAGCCAAACCTCGTATGTAGGGGGCGATTGCCTTCGTGCTTCACTTCGCCCAGCATGTCCGCTTCCTCCAACCTCGGGGTAATGGGGCATCCCATAAGGGGGGTTAGTAGTAAAAACAGTTGAATATTCATACATGATGGGTCGAGAATTCACAGGTGATGTACTTGTTGAACTTGAGGATTCGTACCTTGAGTAGTCGAGGGGATCGTCCCTTGTTGCTGAGGTTCAGTTGCCCCTATCTGGGCTTCTCTTTGCGTGGCTGCATAAGTTGAATGAGGAGGTACCTCCACAGTTGAAGAAATCACTTGGGTTGTCCCCGTTGGTATTCCACCTCGAAGGGCTCTAACTGTTCTCCGTGTATTCGCCATGGTTATTGTTGTGCCTTCCCATAGACGGCGCCAAATGTTATGGATAAAAAACTAATATATATAATTGTTGTATTTATTACTAAGGTTCGAGAGCTCAAGGCCTTTAATGGCTGCTCTCCTGTTTCGTAGCTTAACTCTGCCTTTACGAGATGCCTACGTATCTCTGTGAATTAGAGAATCAAGCCAAAAAAAAGTAGTTCTGATTGAGGGGTAGATCCCGTTATATAGATGTTGAGAGTCCTTGAATTGGACTAGGGATAGGAGACTTGTTGATCAAGTTCTCAGACTTTGGATAGACTTTGAAGTCCTAGAATAGAGGAATCAGATTCCTAATTGGTGTAGGTGCCCTTGGGGCTATCTTTTATAGATTTATATCACTGATTGGACTCCTCTAATGAGCTGTTAATCTCCCTTATTCATTAATTATGAAATTAATAAATAATCAGAGTTTCGGGCCTCGTTAATTGGGCTTCGTTACTGGATCATACCAGGTCTAATTAATTCAACATTACTATATTTCTAAGCTAATTTTAGGCCCATATCACTTAGTTAGTTATTCTATTTGCTGCTTCTTGGTTTATATATTACCAAGATTACAAAGCAATAAGACAAGATAATAAAACAAAAACTATCAAGTCTAATACTATACTACTTCATTGCTCTATTCCAGCATCTTTGAATATCTTTATAATAGCATGGAAATGGCAATGCTTCTTTATTCTCTAAAACCCAGTTGAATAGGCTTCCACATTCCATTTGCATACACTCGACGCATGTGATTGTGTTATCACTGTCAACAGATGTTTGAATTCTTTATCCGTCGGGTTCATGATCATCAGTCGAGTTTATGAACATCCGTCGGGTTGTCTTGCTGATCATCCATCGAATGGCATTGTTGTTTTATCCGTCAGGTAGCAATCTGGCACTTAACTTCATTTCATTTATGCAGGATTACAAGACATCATCTATGTACAATTAATCAACCTATTCTGCATATCTAGTTGAAGTCAACATGACTTGAGTACTACTTACAGAATCTAAACAATGTATATGCAAAAATGTGCTACTGACTTATTGTTACATAAGCTACTCACTCGATGGATAATAAATCATCATCTGTCGGGACTATATTGAGTCATCCGTCGAGACTATAAGCCTTATCCGTCGAGTGCTATATTGTTCACTAAGTAAAATCTACCAAGGTCTTTTGCTAATGAAATCATCAAGTACACAACATATACACAACAATCTCCCCCAATTTATGTCTACTGGAATTGTAGCCATAAATTAAGAGAAACTTGATGATAACAAAACACCCTAAAAATACAACTTTGAAAGTAGATATATAAAACTGTAAAGTGCTTCAATTAACAAAATTTACAAAGATTAGCTCACAGCCATTTTCAAGGTGCTCCTCTAGCCTGAGAAGATTTATCTAGTTCCTTGAAGGTCTGGATCTCTTTCCAAGCTTTCTGTTATTTTCATCTATCTGATTTTGGAGCTGTCTGTGGAATTCCAGTTCATCAGATTCTGAGAGATTTAGCTTTTCTTGCATCTCCAAGAGAGTCTCATTGCTAGAGATGCTCAATTGGTCTTCTAATCTGAAAAATCTTCTAACCCCTTTGTCATCCATGAACTCCATCAGCCAGTAGGGCCTTAGATGCACTCTTTTCCATGTGTAAGGAATGATTAGAGTCTTTGGGAGTGCATCTTTAGCTCTAATACTCCTCAGTTCTTCAATCTTTTTTAGAACCAATCTTCTTGCAGTTACATTGAACCCAAAGTTCTTCTTGAAAGATGAATAAACCTTTATCAATACAGCTTGGCTTTCTTGAAGGATCCTGTGAAGTGGCCATTGAATCTGCTTTCCTCCCTTTTACTTGAAAACTAACCTTTCGGGTAGATTTCTGTATGCATCAATTCCTCTCACTTCTTCTAGTTCATCCATATAGAGATTTAGATAAGAGAATTCCTTGATGTCACACAAGTACATGTAATCGCCCTTGTTGACTTTAGATTGAGCTTGGACTATAGATTTGGATTTGAGAGGTGACAACTTCACTTTCTTGACTGCCCTTGACTTTGTTCTCTTTGTCTTGTTAAGGATTGGAAAATTGAAGTCAGGAATTGGTAGGCTCTCCCAGTCTATTGGTTCATCCTTAGGCACAATAGGTTCACCATGAATGTTCCTGTAAGGATCCACCACCTTGATGTCTTCAAATACCACAGAGGGTTTTGATGCTTGAGTTGTAGTTGGAGTGGATTCCTTGGGAAACTGATTCTCCAATTCCTTACCCACAGAGTTCAATTTCCTTTTGGTTCTTCTGGAAAATTCCTTGTATCTCTGAGATTTCTTCTGTTCTAATTCAACTTGCTTCTTTGGATCTTGAGATTCAGTGATTCCAGATGGCTGAGAAGGAATCTGTTGTGTTGTTTCACAGCTTGTAGCTTGGCCAAGATAGCAGCTTGATCTTTCTTTTGCCTAGCCTTTTTAGCATCTAGAATAGCTTGCTTCTTTTCCTGCTTCAATCTTGCCTTTTCTTCTCTCTTTGCTTGAGCAAATTGAGGATGTCCATCCACCACACAAATTTCTTTCCCATTCCTGAAAACTTTAGCAATTCTTCTTTTTAAAGCTGAATCAGCTGGATCCTTGTAGAAGGCAATTAACCTTGATAGAAGCTTCTTCTCATCAGGTTTAGGTGTCTCATACACTGTATCCAAAGGGTTCTTTAATGATGATTTTGGATAGTTCACCCTTGGCTTCAGAATAATTTCAGCCTTTGGAGATTTGATGCAGGATGGTTGTCCTCTTTCCAGATAGTTTATGCTCATTTCATTCACAGAGACCTGTTTGACTTCAGAGTGAAGAATGGCTGACTTTACTGGCTCCTTTACTAGTCCAAACTTCCTTTGTATGTCCTCATCAATTTTCTCCCAGTTGATTGGCTTTAACTGCTCCTTTTCAGCTTCTCTTAAATTGGCTGCTGCTGCATTGATCAGATCTATACTATTTGTTACTGGTGGCTTGGTAAAAGCAATTATAGGCACAAATACTTTACTGATTTGAATTTGAAGATTCTCCCCATCACCTGGTCCTCTCCCCCCTTTTTGTTATCATCAAGTTGAGTAGAGGAGGAGGTTTGAGCAGCCACCAGTTTCTGAAGTAAATCTGTCTGTTAAGCTTGATGCAGATGAATGGCTGTTAGAGATGCTTCCATAGCTGTCATCCTTGTGTCCAAGGCATCTCTTTGTGGCAAGATCATAATTTTTCCTGAGCTGCCTCTTGATGTCAAGCATTGTAGCTTCTGGACGTTTAGAATCCATTTTGTCTGAAATGGCACCCTTGATGGTGTTAACATCTCTAGCATGTTGGAAGCCTTGAATCTGTTGCAGTTGTAGAGATGCAAGATGTGCTTGAAGGAGCTTCTTGGTGTTGGCATTTGTAGTGGTTTGAAGAGCAGTATTTGTCTGATTTATTAGTTGAATCAGGGTTATCTTGAAGTAGTGCTCATCACAGTGCTTTGAAAATGCCCATGATGGCATTCCTGATCTTGAACTTGAACCTACTTCTCCCCCTATATCCAATGCCTCTTCTTCACTATCTCCACCTTCATCCCCAAAGAAATCTGCTGAACCACCAGTCTCATAATCAACTTCACCAGCTGTAAAGGGCAAAGCTGTGATAGCATCCTTAGCTCTTAGCATAGACTGTGTGGTGTGCACCAAATTGAGCATCCTTTTTGCATTGGCATTGCCCTATTCAGCTAGAAGTTGATAAGCTGGAACAGGGTGAGTAAATTCCTCAGCATCAAGGGAGGTGGAATCTATAACAGCCTGAGGTTGCTGAGATAGTCCTTCCCTGTCTGCATCCTGGATATTTGTTAACTCACTAGCAATGACATCCAACCTTATAGCTCCTGTACCTGTATTTCTCTCTTGTTCTCTCTTTTGTTGCATCAGGGTCTCACCCTGGCTCCCCACCCTCACCTTCACCATCTAAGGTGGGACTCCTCTCACTCTCTTTTGCCAACCCTGAAGAAATGGATTGCATAGTTTCACTCTTTTCCTCTCCTTTTTCCTGGGAGCAACCCAAACTCTCACTCATAACACTCTCTTCCCTCAATTATAAGAGTGACTGTACAACCACTAGGTCTTCTGCACTTGAAATAAATGAATTTTGAAACTGTGCAGAGACACTCGACGGATGAGTAGTATCCATCAAGTTAGTGATTTTGCTATCCGACGAATAACTGCTGTTAAGCTTATCCATCGGGATACAGTCACTACTCGAAGGATGAGCAATATCCGTCGAGAGAGTAGAAATGAATGAACTTGGAATAGAAACTATTGTGGACTCTGTGTTGATTGATGATATTTTGGGCACAGATGATTCAACAGTCCCTGAAAGAATTGACAAGTGAGCCAACAAATCATCTAAAAGATGATGCTCACTTGCATTAGATTTTGGCTTCCCCAACAGAGTTAAAGAAGGGGAATCAGGAATTGATGTGTTGATTATATCCACATCCATAGAATTTGTAGGAGAATTTGGTGTTTGAGGTGCTTCTATCATTAGAGATTTTGGCTGTGACTCCACATTTATTGGAGACACATCAAGCTGAATTTGTGAAGATGCAGTGACTGTGTCTTTAGCACCAGTTTGCACAGTGTATATACCCTGTGCATCCCCAAGGGTTTTCTATTTCTTCTTTCTGGCATAAGTTTGGGGTGAGCTAGTGTCCCTTACCCTCTAGGCTTGTGCTCCTGGTTGAGAGCTTTGTTCAATAGTTACATCCTTTTGGGAGGATACAACTAGAGATGAGCTTTTATCCTTTTTAAGCACTGCAGTTTATTGGGAAACTGCAGTGTGGCTAGGCTGGGAACCACTCAACTCTCCATTCTTATCCTTAGGGTTTCTTTTATGTTCACCCTGTCCCTCACCTACCTTTCCCACCTTCACACTCCCCTCTTTGGTTTTGGTGGATTTTGCAACTGGCATCTTTTGAGAGATACCAAAGGGGGCTTTCTTTGATTTGGATTTTGAAATTTTTGTTGGTTTGGTAGCTTGGGTGGGCAACTGTTGGTTCATTGACACAGTATTCAAAGAAATTTGTGAGGTTGGAACAGTAGGGATAGATGAACTTACCTCACTTACCTGAGGTGCTTCCATTACAGGGAAATAAAAGAGTGGCACCTCCTTGTGATGATTTTCCCTGTTCAAATCTGCAATAATCCTTCTCTCTTGAACCCAACAATCTAATTTGTTGTTTGGGTTCTCAAGCAAAATTTCCTCAGAGAGGTGGTTAGCTAACATCATGAAAAATCTAGCATAGTAAACACTTTTACCCCTCTTATTTAACTCTCCTAGTTAAAAACCCAACTCAAATAAAATAAGGTCACTAAAATTAAAGTACTTATTTGTAACTAGCATGTATAGCATGTTAAGCATGGAAATATTGACAGAATCAAAATTACTGATTTTACCAGAAAAGACCTTGGTCACTACATCATACATGAAACTCCATTCCTTCCTAAGACCCAATCTTCTAATGTCACTCAACTTAGAAGTAGGAAGAGCATAGTTCATAGAATTTAGCATATTAATTATATCAGTGTCTGTGTGTGGTGAGGTCACGGTGTTATCAGGAATCTTGAAACATGCTTTGATAACATCACTATTAATACAGAATTCATTACCTTTGATAGTGAGTGTGATAGTCTTATCTGTTGAGTTGTATGCAGCAGTGGTCCACATCTCTTCAATAACTTCACAAAAGATGGTGGGTGATTCCAGCATGGCATAGCTAAGCTTGCAGTTCTTCACAAAATCCATCATTTTTTGGTAGTCACCAGAATGCTGAATCCCCTTGTTCACTAAGGCTGTGAAGTTATTCTTCTCATAAATGAACCCAGTTTGAGACATAATCTTGACAACAGGCGCCATTGTTAGATAATAAGAGCTTGCATAGAGAGATTAAGTGCTTTGAAAAAGAAAGGAATTGGAGCAGATAATTTGAGAATGATAAAAGAAAAACAATGGAAATGAAAGAAGCTTTTATACTATCTCAGAAAATAACTGTCAAAAATTATAAAGTAAAATAAAGTAGCCGATTAAAATTGCCTAAAATAGCCATTTTAAAAATAAACTGTAAATATTCCATCAATTATCCGTCGTGTTATGCTTACAAACTGTAAGTATACTCGATGGATAATGTTCAGGGAATTAACGGCTAAGATTAAGACAATTCGACGGATGAAGATAAACTGTTATCCGTCGAGTGATAAAGTATTCCAGAAAAATAATTGATTTTTATTAGCAAATAGTATTCCAACGGATGATCAAATTCGATGGATAAAGATCATCCGTCGAGATGTAAATTTTGACTTAGCCAAAATTTCATCCATGACTGAAAAATCAATTTAAATTTCTGGCTGCATTATACTTTGCAAATTATCTCATAAGGATTTAAGAATAATTAAGCATACCTAACTCACTTACCAACTTTAAAAAGGTGGATTCATCCAGTGGCTTGGTAAAAATATCTACAAGCTGCTTTTCACTTGGAACAAAATGTAGTTCCACAGTACCATTCATTACATGTTCCCTTATGAAGTGGTACTTGATGTCTATGTGCTTTGTCCTTGAATGTTGTACTGGATTTTCAGTGATGACAATTGCACTTGTGTTATCACAGAAAATATGAATCCTCTCAACTTGCAGGCCATAATCCAGAAATTGGTTTTTCATCCACAAAATCTGTGCACAGCAACTGCCAGCAGCAATATATTCAGCTTGAGCTGTAGAGGTAGAAACTGAATTTTGCTTTTTACTGAACCAGGACACAAGCTTATTTCATAGAAATTGACAAGTTCCTGTTGTAATTTTTCTATCAATTCTACAACCTGCATAATCTGCATCTGAATAACCAGTTAGATCAAAACCAGAATCTCTAGGGTACCAAATACCAAGTTTTGGTGTTCCCTTGAGATATCTGAAAATTCTCTTAATAGATACTAAGTGAGATTCTCTGGGATCAGCCTGAAATCTAGCACATAAACATGTAGCAAACATTATATCTGGCCTACTAGCTGTTAAGTACAGAAGTGAGCCAACCATGCCCCTCTAACTTAAAATATCCATAGACTGTTCAGTAGTGTTTAATTCAAGCTTAGTTGCAGTGGCCATGGGAGTTTTTGCAGATGTGCAATCCATTAGATCAAACTTCTTTAAGAGATCATAAATGTATTTAGTTTGACTAATGAATATTCCATCACTAACTTGCTTAACTTGCAAACCAAGAAAGTAAGTTAGTTCTCCCATCATACTCATTTCATACTTACTCTGCATCAATTTGGCAAACTTTTTGCAAAGTTTTTCATCTGTAGAACCAAAAATAATGTCATCTACATAAATTTGAACAATTATACTAGAGCCATTAACCTTTATAAAGAACAAAGTTTTATCTACAGTACCTCTTGTGAAGTAATTTTCCAAAAGGAACTTTGATAAAGTGTCATACCAGGCTCTAGGTGCTTGCTTTAGTCCATAAAGTGCTTTCAAAAGATAGTAGACATGTTCTGGAAAATTTGGGTCTTCAAAACCAGGAGGCTGACTAACATAAACTTCCTCCTCCAAGTCTCCATTCAGAAAGGCACTTTTGACATCCATTTGATAGACCTTGAAATTGGCATGGGCTGCATAGGCTAAGAAGATTCTGATGGCTTCAAGTCTTGCAACAGGAGCAAATGTTTCATCAAAATCTATTCCTTCTTGTTGACAATAGCCCTTAGCAACCAATCTAGCTTTGTTCCTGACTACTATGCCATTTTCATCCATCTTATTTTTGAATACCCATTTGGTGTCAATTGGATTCTTTCCTCTAGGCTTGGGCACCAGCTTCCATACCTTATTCCTCTCAAATTGGTTTAGCTCCTCCTACATAGCTAAAATCCAATCAGGATCCAACAAAGCTTCTTCTACCTTCTTTGGTTCTTCCTTAGAAAGAAAGTTGGTGTACAGACATTCTTCTTGAGTTGCTTTCCTTGTTTGAACTCTAGAAGATATATCACCAATGATGAGCTCAAAGGGGTGATCTTTTGTCCATATTCTTTGTTGAGGTAGATTAGCTCTAGATGAAGAGACCTCATTGTTGTCTTGATGTGTGATTGAGTTTTGATTGTTAGAAACTCCCCCTGAGTTAATGGATCTTTGATTTAAGAAAGGGGAGCTTTCTGTAAGTGATATATCCTGACTTCCAGCTCCTTTTGATAACCCGACGGATGGTGAATTTTGCGTACCGACGGATGAAGCAGGTTTCCTTCCGACGGATAAGGCAGATTGTCTCTTGACGGATGAAGCATTATGCGACTCGACAGATGTTGAGTTTTGTGCTTCATTGGTGGTAGATTTTTCTGCATTATCCTTTGATATTGTTTCTTGATCACTTTCATCATCACTGTCATCACTAACCATCTCCATATTGTCAAATTTGAGGCTCTCATGGTAATCTCCATCTTGTAGTCCTTCAATCTTTTTATCATCAAACACAACATGTATTGATTCCACAAAAATGTTGGTTCTTAGATTATAGGCTCTATATGCTTTACCAACAGCATATCCAACAAAAATTCCTTCATCTGCTTTAGCATCAAACTTTCCATTCTGATCAGTTTCATTCCTCAAGATATAACATTTGCAGCCAAAGACATGAAGAAAATTTAGAGTTGGTTTCTTGTTCTTGAACAATTGATAGGGAGTCATGCATTTTGCTTGATTGATCAGAGAAATATTCTGAGTGTAGCATGCAGTATTAACAGCTTCAGCCCAAAAATAAGTTGGCAATTTAGATTCTTCAAGTATTGTCCTGGCAGCTTCAATAAGTGATCTATTCTTTCATTTCACTCCTACATTCTGTTGTGGAGTTTTTGCTGCTGAAAATTCATGCAAAATTCCATTTTCTTCACAAAATGCTCTCATGGCAGAATTCTTGAACTCAGTTCCATTGTCACTTCTGATTCTTTTGACTTTGAAATCAGGATGATTATTGACTTGCCTTATGTGATTGATGATGATTTCACTAGCCTCATCTTTAGACTTTAGGAAATATGTCCAAGAGAACTTTGAGAAATCATCTACAATTACTAGGCAAAATCTTTTCCTTGAAATGGACAACACATTGACTGGTCCAAACAAATCCATGTGTAGTAGTTGCAAAGGTTCTTCAATTGTTGAGTCAACTTTCTTCCTGGATGATGCTTTGATCTGCTTTCTTTTCTGACAGGCATCATATAATCCATCCTTAGAAAACTCCACTTGAGGAATGCATCTAACCAGTTCTTTCTTTACTAATTCATTCATGGTCTTGAAGTTTAAATGGGATAGCTTCTTATGCCATAACCAACTTTCATCCTGACTTACTTTACTGAGAAGACAAGTAACAGATTCTGCATTTGATGAGTTGAAGTCAGCTAGGTACACATTTCCTTTTCTCACACCAGTGAGAACCACTTTGTTGCTTCTCTTGTTAGTCACAACACAGGCTTCTGAGTTGAAGGTTACTGAATTGCCTTTATCACAAAGTTGGCTGATACTCAGCAAATTATGCTTGAGACCATCCACTAAGGCAACTTCCTCAATGATGACATTGTCTTTTGAAATCAAGCCATATCCCAAAGTATAACCTTTGCTGATATCTCCAAAAGTAATACTAGGGCCAGCTCTCTCCTTGAACTCTGTGAACAGGGTAGAATCACCAGTCATGTGTCTTGAACAACCACTATCCAAGTACCATAGATTCTTTCTGTTTCCCTGCACACATCAAAATCAAATCAAGTTGATTTTGGTACCCAAGTTTCCTTGGGTCCTGCCTTGTTAGCTTTCTTTTTCTGTTTCTTAGGTTTGATCTCATTTGACTTGGGGATATCAGATTCATCCTTAGTCATTTAAGTTGAACCTTGGAAACCATTCATTACAACAGAATTATCATGCATATTATGATTAACAGGGAATGGCATGTTATTAGTGAACATGTTATTCCAGTAAGTTATGCTAAATGGCATTTGTGGCATACTAAATGCAGCATAATAAGGATTAGGTGCAAATGGAATGTTAGCAAACTGTGCATTCATCTTCTGTGTAGACATAGCATTCATAGGCATAGGAGGTATGGCATTCATGTTGGGAAAGTGAGGTGGCACAGATATGGAAGTAGGCATGGCATATTTGCAATTAACAGACAAATGATTTACACTACCACACTTGACACAGATTTTTCTAGGAGCATATTTATCAGGTGTGTAGTTATTGTGTTTGTTAATTCCTACTTTTCCATTTCTATTATTTTTCTTTTTAGCCTCTGTTTTAACCTCAATCTTTTCAAGTCTGTCACTCAATTGCTTGACAGTCATATGACCAACATTAGCCTTCTTCTCCTTCTTCACTTGACTAGATTCTCCAGGAACAAAATTCTTGGAAACTGATCCATATCTCTCATTTAACTTGACAAGCTTGGCTTTACTCACAGGCTTGCTCACAGTCGATGGATGAGGATTTATGTCACTTGACGGATAACCCTTTTTGTTATCCGAAGGATGACCCTCATCATCCGTCGAGTCTACATCTGTTAGCAATCCTTCCACCAGATTGGATTCCAGCTTCTCCTTGTTCTTTTTCCAGGCTGCATCACAAAAGGACTCAATCCCTTGAACTTTGGTGATTTGAGCATGAACATCCCTAGATGTTTTCCATGCCTTAATCACCTCATGTTCACGTTCAAGCTGCTTCTTCAAGATCTCTTCTTTCTTCAAGGACTCAGTTAATTCATCCTTAGCAATTTTGCACTCATTTCTTAATTTTTCAAATTCAATGAACTGAGACTCTAGCACATTGTTCCTCTCACTTAAAAACAAATTGTGTTCTTTGATTTTAGCATTGTCTTTAGTGAGAGACTTAAGTGTAACACGCAAATGGTATAATTCTGTAGACATGTCATTTATAGCATCATTACACTCAGCTTTAGATAAGTGTGCAAGGTTAGTGGTGATTTCCTGATTACTTGAAGAACTTGTCTCTGTTTCATCAGACTTGGCCATTAGGGCTAGATTGACATAGCTGACATCTTCATCTTCATCCAGACCATCTGCTACCCAGTCATTTTCCTGTGTAATGAAAGCCCTTTCCTTTTGTTTGAGCAACTCAAAGTATTTCTATTTATAATCCACAGACTCAAACTTCTTTTTGTTGGAATCTGACTTTCTACACTCACTGGCAAAGTGCCCTGCCAAGCCACATTTGAAACACTTGAATTTTGATTTATCCACCATGTTTCTATTTGGCTTGGCTGCTCCAAAGTTCTTTTTGAACTTGAGCTTGGCAAATCTTCTGAAAAGAAATGCTAGATGTTCATCAATATCTTCCATGTCATCTTGGCTCAAAGACTCTTCTTTTTTCCTACCATCCCCTTGCCCTTGTTTTCACAGACCTTCTCTCTTTCTAACTCTGCAACTAGTGCAATGGATCCTCCTTTCTTCTTTCCTCTCTCCATCCTCTCATCTTGCTCTATTTCAAGCTCATAAGTCTTCAGGATGCCATACAGTCTCTCCAAAGTAAACTCCTTATAATCTTGAGAGTTTCTTAATGAGACTGTCATTAGTTTCCATTCCTTTGGAAGAGATTTAAGGAATTTCAGATTGGAGTCTTTTATCTGATAGACCCTTCCATGCAGATTCAGAGCATTTAGTAGTTTTTGAAAGCTACTAAAGATGTCAGTGAGAGACTCACTTTCTTCACTATGAAAATGCTCATATTGCTGAATCAGTAGTTGCATCTTGTTTTCTTGAACTTGCTCAGTGCCATCACAGATAATCTGAATTATGTCCCAAACATCCTTGGCAGTTTTGCAATTGATGATGTTGTCAAACATATCACCATCAACTCCATTGAACAGGATATTCATGGCCTTTTTATCTTTCCTGACTTGTTCAATATCAGGATCAGACCATTCATGCCTTGGCTTGGGGACAGATGGCTCATTTCCAGTTGCAGCTCTCATTGGTACATGAGGGCCTCTTTCTATGCAATCTACATAGGCCTCATCTTGAGAAAGTAAATGAAGATGCATCTTTACCTCCCAGTGATGGTAATTATCTTTATCCAGAAAAGGAATCTTGACTCCAACTTCCTTCTTGTTCATCTTGCTGTTTTGTTAATCTTTAAACTCTTTGTTTATCAAGAGCTTGCTCTGATACCAATTGTTAGTCCCTTAACAATACAACAAGAATTACAGAAGGGGGGTTGAATGGAATTCTTGAAACTTTTTCACAAATAAAATTGTTCTAACTTAAATATATACATCAGTGTGAATTGATTTGCAGAGTGCGGAATAATAACTTGAAATGAATCAAAACACAAGTAATTAAAAACACAAGTCTTTAAAAACTTTCTGGTGGATTTGAATGTATCCACCAGAGATATATAATATATCAAGAGAACTCTATGTAGCAATTAGCTCACAGCTGCTTACAAATGAACAACTAAGAATACAGAGAAATACTGAGAATACAGCTTGCTTATGTTTCTCTTTTGATTGCTTAGTTAGTTATTCTATTTGCTGCTTCTTGGTTTATATATTACCAAGATTACAAAGCAATAAGACAAGATAATAAAACAAAAACTATTAAGTCTAATACTATGCTACTTCATTGCTCTATTCCAGCATCTTTGAATATCTTCATAATAGCATGGAAATGGCAATGCTTCTTTGTTCTCTAAAACCCAGTTGAATAGGCTTTCACATTCCATTTGCATACACTCGACACATGTAACTGTGTTGTCACTGTCAACAGATGTTTGAATTCTTTATCCGTCGGGTTCATGATCATCAGTCGAGTTCATGAACATCCGTCGGGTTGTCTTGTTGATCATCCGTCGAATGGCATTGTTGTTTTATCCGTCGGGTAGCAATCTGGAACTTGACTTCATTTCATTTATGCAGGATTACAAGACATTATCTATGTACAATTAATCAACCTATTCTACATATCTAGTTGAAGTCAACATGACTTGAGTACTACTTACAGAATCTAAATAATGTGTATGCAGAAATGTGCTACTGACTTATTGTTACATAAGCTACTCACTCGATGGATAATAAATCATCATCCGTCAGGACTATATTGAGTCATCCGTCGGGACTATAATCCTTATCCGTCGAGTGCTACATTGTTCACTAAGTAAAATCTACCAAGGTGTTTTGTTAATGGAATCATCAAGTACACAACATATACACAACACAAGTATTTTAGAATAGCTAGCACAACAAGTAGAATAAGAAAGAACTAGAGAGTTTAGCAAGATGTATCTTTAGAAAGTACTCTCAAGTTCTAAGTTGTACAAATTACTTGTAAGCAGCTGTGTGCATTTTGCATCACAGAGATTTCTTCAAATATACATCTCTGGTAGAAAGACAAATCCACCAGAAAGTTTTTAAACTGTGTGTTTATTTACTATATGTTAGTAGAATACTTCAAAAGCTTAATCTGCATTCTTACTTATTCAAAAACATAGTTATATATTTATAAAGAGTTTTTCAAAAATAAAAAAGAAGCCAAAATTCGATTCAACCCCCCTTCTGTAATTCTGTTGTTGTATTGTTGGGAAATAACAACCTTAGTGGCATTGTTTTGAGAGACTGATTCTGGATCACTGTATGAGGAGCTACAAATAATTCCCTTAGCTTCTTGATATTGATTTCTACAGTAGTGAGTGATAGAGCAACCGGTTTATCATAAAATTTGATGAAATTTTGTTTGATCTCCAACTATGTAGGTTGAAGCTTGTGTATTTTCTCCCTCACCAGTTTCTTTACTTCCTCTTGATGACCAGTTAGTGCATTCTCCAATGCTCTTCCAATATGATGGAATGCCTTGAGTTATGCTTTATGAACATCTGTGATGGCATCATATACCTCCTGAGGAGTAAGTACCTTGGCATTGCTACCTAGAATGGTAACATACTCCTCTCTGAACTAGATAAAGCCTCCTCTATGTTTATTGAAAATGCTTGTGACAGCCAAGCATCAATATTCCCATCGTGCTCAGCTTCATCCACAACTTTATCTTGGCTCTTCTAGATCTTGTTTATAAACCAAAAACATAGCTTGATATTTTTTTTGGACATGCCAGAGGTTAACATGTGTTGAACAACATTGGAAATGCCTTACAATTGGTCCACAAGCATGTCATTGACTAAGTTTGGTTAGGCTTGGGTGTCTTGGAGCCATTTTGCTAGTAAACTTGGAGATGTGTGTGTAGAGGTAGAGAGAAGATTATGATTTGGTGGTATAACAGTTGAGGTGGATGGAATACCTGTGACAGAGGTCACAGTTGGAATCACAGTGTGAACTGTGGTTGTGATAGTGTGTTGACCATCTTGTGAGTGATCCTCTATTTGAATTGGTGGGGAGTTGGCCAGGTTACTATTATGTACCATAGCCTCAAACTCTTGTTCTTCTTGAATAGAACTGGCACTTGAATGTGCTTTATCTCTTGCCTTATTATTTGATGGATCATTGGCAATTGGACTCATAGCATCAATTTTTAAGGCAATTTCAATGAGAGTTTTGAGGGGAGTTGTCCCTTTTAGAGGAACCTCCAATTGATTGGAGAGGATTTGAGTAGCTCCCCCTCAAGATTACTACCCTCAAACCTAAATGCTTGTGAAGGTTGTTGTGCACATGAAGGCGCAGATGTTATCACAGGGTCTTCATTAAAAACTGATTAAACTTATGTGTTTGTGATGGTATCATCAAAGTCCAACTCAGCATTTGGCCTCTCACCATCTAAATATGCTTCCCGAATGGTGAACACAATTTCAAGAACGGTGTCATTTGATTTTGGCAGGGCTTGAGAAGTAGATTTAAGCCCTTCATTGAATGAAGAAGAAATTTAAGTGTTATTCCCAAGCAATCTAACAAAGAATTACAAAATGGGGGTTGAATGTTATTCTGGCTGTGACGCCCTTAATCTCGGGGTTGGGAAATGAGGACTCACACACCTCTAATCTAATAATTAAATATGCATAAACCCCAATTAAACTACTAACAAGATCAATAGGATAAAGTTTGAGACAAGACTACAACTACCAATCACAAAATATAACTTACAAACCCAAAATATTATTAAATAAACAATATCGATTCCGGCTGGGAACCGACAGATAACCCATTGTATCTTTAAACGCTTCTTTCTAGGTGTGAGCTCACTCATAATTACCACTACCTGCTCTGGCAACTAGAAGCCCTCAACACGGTAGGGACCACCAGGTACGCTCTTACGAGCAGTGCGCCTAAGCCTGGCCATCTTCTTGCATAACTGCCATGGTTAGATTAAAAAACAAATGAGTATAAAACTCAGCAAGTAACTATGCAGCAGTTCTACAATATCAAATCGCAATAAGCTTTACCAAACTCAGGACATTCTACTTTATTTGATCTAGGTGGCAGATTTCCAGCTTTTGGGTTAAGGAAAGGTTTTGAAGGATAATGTGGGGCTTTCAAGGAACAAAGCTCAAAGCAGGACGAAAGCCGACATTCATCACAAATCATTAAAGGATCAGAATAGATCTTAAAAAAAGGAAAGCAACAATATTTCAATATATGGAATCAATCATATGATCAACAAATTCAAGTATCAGGGTTCTCGAGCTTTAAGCTTCAAAATAACATAATCAACTCTTTTCAAAGCAATTTAAACCATTTCCATTTTCAAGAATCAATTTACTGAACAGAAAGTTTTAGTTTCTTTTTTTTAAACAATCATTTAGAACCCTTGATTGGATCACTCTATCTTCCGTTTCATTATATACGGGTGATCAGCCCGTATCGACCTCCATTCCGGTCTTTAAGGTACCAATTGGCATAATTTCAGCCTTAAGTTGGACTAGCCCCGCTAGCCTCTTACCATGACTGGACTAGTCCCACTAGCCTATTACGTCCCAATCCAATCCATCAGGAATTCATTTGGAAAACCTTGAGTTGGAAAAACAAATAGGTTTTCTAAAATTCATTTTATCATTACCAAGAATGTGAAATCATTCAGACTCTTTCAAGTCGAAACTCATTCTTAAATCAGATTTTAAGGAAACAAAGTTCAGGGAGTGATTCAAAGATACACAAGGAACAATTTATAAAAATTCTGTATCAGGGATAACAAAGCACTTAAGTTAGAAGGATCAACATTTGTTTAGGGATCAATAGGGTGCTCAGGAAGAACAGGGTATCATTAGACAGGGTTAACAATGATAATAAGTGGGTTCAATATATTTCATCGCTCAATACATAATTTGAACAGGAAGGACAGATTATCAAAGGGTAGAATCAATAAGCTTATCAATAACAGATTATCAAGAACAAGGGTACTTCAAATCAATATCAGGGTTTCATAATTAAACAGTTCAATACTCTACATGGTATGAACAATATTCTCTTTATAACCATTCACACAAGTAATCAGAGTTACTTGCCTGGATTTGCTTTCCTGAAGGTTGAACTACTGCCACCTAGTAAACCCCTTCCTTTCCTAGCCTGAATGCCCTCACGCTCCGAATCTACAATAAAACCAAACCTTAATCAGATTCTCAACTCTCGTTCTCGGAACGATCACTCTATATGATAACTCGATTATATCCTTGACTCGAGTACACGAATATAGCTTATACACATAAGCACATAACACATAACACATTCCTTCTCGTAACCTTTATATCTTTATATACTTAATAATCGAAGCGCACTTGCTTAATCTTAGCTATTTCTCAAATCACACTAATATAACTCTTACGAGTACATGATTTATTCATAACCAAACATTTACGACCATAGCTATCACTTATAGCTCTTTTTAATATCAACAATTTAATTCCCTTTTTCGTTTACCCCTTAATTCGAACCAAAAATACAAAACACATCCACATATATTCAATTTCAATCTCACACATTCATGCACAACTAATGCAATTTAAAAGATTCATTTACTCACTTTAACCTTACCCTTTTTAAATCAAAAATCCGAATCATAAACACATTAAGGGTCAAAATCAACAACTTCTTTTAATCATCAAAATTCGAACACAAATACTACTTAATCTTTATCATGCAATCAATCTCTCACTAGCCATTAAACCAACTTAATTCCACCTTTTTACTCTTAAGAACCCATTCGGGTTTTCCATAAATTAAACATGCAAGAATGGATTTTGACATGCAAGGTTATATATCACATTTCCCACTTGTTTTAGTCCTTAACTAGATCATTCCATTCACTTAAACACCAAATCCAAGCATTACCTAGTGACTTTAGCTTTAATCAACTCATTTAGTCAACATGCATCCACTTAATCACCAAATTATCCCCTTTTTAGTTTATTTTCCATTCCGCAAGAACATGATTTACAACTCAAGGACTAATCAATGACATGCACATCTTGATCTTCTTTAAAACAAACATGCCATCACTTTTTAGGCCATATAAACTTAGTGTTCACCAAGATTAACTCACAAAATCAAATTCCTCTTCTTAATTAGCATAAAGTCGAATGATAAACTCACATGCAAACCTTAATTTTTGATTTTCTAAGCAACAATCATTTACGCACATCCATTTACTTCCTAACACAATCAATACAACCATTTTAACAATCACATATTCAATTTTCAACAAAAGAAACAAAACCCTTTTTCAAGCTTTCAAGAAACCATAACATGCAAAGCTAAAATCAAATGATCATTTCATGGAAACTCTACCGGCTCTCTTTTGGATCATAGTCGGTGGTGGTCGAACTTGAGAGAGCCCATAACGGGTCTCTTCTCGAGTTTATGACCCCCAAAATGCTTGAATTCACTCTCATGGTTATGCATCAAGAAATGGATTTCCTTGAACACCACCATAGTGATAAACCAACAAAATTTCTATAAATACTTACATGTAAATAGGAATCAAAGAGTATACCGAAAATAAAGACTAAAGGTAGCAATATCTTTGAGTTTGAGTAGGTTTTGAAGGTTGCATGCAAGTGAGAGAGATGAGAGATGGAGAGAGCCGAGAGAGAGAGTGAGAGAGAGTGTTCGAGAGAAAGAAAAGAAAAGAGAAGAGAGGGGAGAGTGGGTGCACGGGAAAAGAAAGGAAAAAGGGGGGAAGAATGAATTTATACTCCACCAAAACAAGGGCAAATTTGTAATCTACTAATTCCCTTTTAGCTTATTTGTTCCTTTTCTTTGTACTCAAATGTAACAAAAATCAAATATAAAGTAGAAGTCGAGAATTATTGAAAATGACAAATTTTAATACGTAGGCCTCGAAATTAGCTTTTTAACCATTACTCATAATAGATTTTTGAGCAAACGGTTGATTTTATATGAATTTCGCAAGCTTGCTTTAATAATAACATTTTCCACATAAAATCAATTTAAAAATGCAAAGACCAACAATTAAATTCACTCATCATTTTTAAAAAGTCTCTGGGACTACTAAGAAGATATCAGAACAAATCCCATATTTTTATCTTACTCGGATGATTTTATAAAACTGTGCGAAGGTTAATTAAACCTTTATTTAAATCACATAATTCCTTTAAAATTCACAAAAACTGTCACAGAACACATAGCCATGCACACAGTCAAGCAATCACACATATACAGTCACATAACGACTCAGGTTTGATCATAGAATTTATTCTTCTTTAATCTTTATCATCTTTTACGCGTACCAGGTCACGTTCAGCCTGACGGCCCGACGCTCAGCGTTTCGATTACACTTCTCATTATCTTTACCAATCAACACGTCACTTAGGTCAAAATACTTTATTTATACATTCATTTCATTCAGTCACACATAATTCACATTTTATATTCTTTAACTCCTTATTAGGACGGGTTCCGTTCTACCTGACGGCCCGACACCACAGCTTAACTTCTAAGCTGACTCTTTAAATTGGAACATTTTTATCCACGCTCATATACTTTAATATATAGAAAAGACAATTAATCAACACTTAGTCACATAATTATAATCACATCAGATAACACATACTTTATTGACTTAATTGCGTCACAAAATTCTCAGTCGTCACAATCTACCCTCCATAAAAAGATTATATCCCCAGAATCTAATCTAAGCAAATAGATGGGGATACTTTTCTTTCATTTTGCTTTCTAATTCCCAAGTCGATTCTTCGACTAATGGATTTCTCCATAACACTCTAACTAGAGGTACAACTTTATTTCTAAGCGTCCTTTCTTTTCGATCCAAAATTCGCACTGGCTGTTCCACATAGGACAAATCTGGTTGGATTTTCACTGGTTCCAACTCGATCACATGGCTCGCATCAGCATTATACTTCTTTAGAAGAGAGACATGAAATACATTGTGCAGATGTTACATTTGCGGAGGTAGCACCAATTCATACGCCACTTTGCCAACTCGTCGCAATACTTCAAATGGTCCAATGTACCTAGGACTCAGCTTCCCTTTCTTTCCGAATCGGGTTAAACCTTTCCAAGGAGATATCTTTAACAAGACTTTGTCTCCAGATTCGAATTGCACATCTTTCTGTTCTTGATTTGCGTATTTTGTTTGGCGATCTTGAGCTGCAATTAATCTTTTTCGAATCGTTTCAACCTTTTCCTTCGTTTGCTGAACTAGCTCTGGGCCAATTAACTTGCGCTTACCAACTTTGTCCCAATAAGTAGGGGATCTACACTTTCTTCCATACAACGCTTCATAAGGCGGCATGCCAATACTCGCGTGATAACTGTTGTTTTAGGAAAACTCAATTAAGGGCAAATGATCGTCCCAATTTCTTTTGAAATCTATTGCACAGGTTCGCAACATTTCTTCAATCGTCTGAATTGTCCTTTCACTTTGTCCATCTGTCTGCGGATGATATGCCGTACTCATTTTCAATTTCGTTCCCAAATGATCATGGAATTGTCGCCAAAATCTCGAATTAAACCTTGGGTCTCTATCAGATACGATAGATATAGGAACTCCATGGCGCATCACAATCTCATCTAAATATAATTTGACCAACTTTTCCAATAAAAACCTTTCATTTATCGGCAAGAAATGTGCTGACTTTATCAACCGATCTATTACCACCCAAATCGTATCGTGATTTGACTTGGTTTTAGGTAATCCCACCACGAAATCCATCGCTATATGTTCCCATTTCCATTCAGGTATATCCAGTGGTTGAAGCAATCCGCTTGGCCTTTAATGTTTCACTTTGACTCTTTGGCACGTGTAATATTTACTTATCCATTCCGCAATTTCCTTTTTCATGTTGGGCCACCAATAACTTTCTTTTAAATCCTGGTACATCTTCGTACTCCCAGGGTGAATTGAAAATCTCGAGTTATGTGCTTCTTGCAAAATCTCGTGCTTTAGTTCCACAACATTAGGTATCCAAATACGTGAGTTAACACGGTATATCCCTTTTCCATCCTTTTGAGCTTTAATTTCTTCTCCCGTCAACTTATCCTTTTCACGATTCATCACTTGCTCTTCACAGCATCGAATCTTTTCCAGAATCTCGGGTTGAAACAACATTGCATATATAGCTTCACCTCCACATTTTGGAGTCTGTACCTCTATTTCCATCTTTTCAAAGTCCTTGATCAATATTTCTGATGACGTTTACATATTCAACCTTTCTTTTCGACTTAAAGCATCAACTACCACATTTGCC
The DNA here is from genome assembly GCF_009905375.1 of Apium graveolens. Lineage (NCBI taxonomy): Eukaryota > Viridiplantae > Streptophyta > Magnoliopsida > Apiales > Apiaceae > Apium > Apium graveolens. Next base: position 234,898,487 of record NC_133654.1, on the reverse strand, counting down.
TTTCCAGGATGGTAGTTTATCGCACAATCATAATCTTTGATCAATTCAAACCACCTTCTTTGTCTCATATTCAATTCTTTCTGAGTAAAGATATACTTTAAACTTTTGTGATCCGTGTAAATCCCGCACTTTTCCCCGTACAAATAATGCCTCCAAACCTTAAGGGCAAACACAATTGCTGCCAATTCTAAATCATGCGTTGGATACTTTTGTTCGTGCGGCTTGAGTTGCCTTGACGCGTATGCTATTACCTTCCCGTGTTGCATTAACACGCATCCAAGTCCTTTATATGAAGCATCACTGAATATTACAAATTCTCCTTTATCATCTGGTAGTACCAATACTGGGGCGGTTACCAATCTCTTCTTTACCTCTTGAAAACTTTCCTCACACTTTTCTGTCCAAACAAACTTTTCGTTCTTTCTCGTCAATCTTGTCAATGGAACGGCAATCTTAGAGAAATCTTGCACAAATCTTCTATAATATCTGGCTAATCCCAGAAAACTTCTGACTTCCGTCGGAGTCTTGGGTCTTTCCCAATTCATTACAGCTTCTATCTTGGCTGGGTCTACTTTAATTCCTTCTTTATTAACTACATGACCAAGAAATTGCACTTCCTTTAGCCAGAATTTGCACTTTGAAAACTTAGCATACAGTTTCTCTTTTCGCAGAATTTCCAAGGAAATCCTCAAATGCTCCTTATGATCTTCTTCCGTCTTGGAGTAAATCAGTATATCATCGATAAACACAATAATGAACTTATCCAAATACTTCTTGAATACTCTGTTCATAAGATCCATAAATGCGGCTGGCGCATTCGTCAAGCCAAATGCCATTACCAAAAACTCATAGTGTCCGTATCTTGTTCGGAACGCTGTCTTGGGTATATCTTCCGCTTTGATTTTTAACTGATGATACCCAGATCTTAAATCAATCTTAGAGAAACATGAAGCTCCTTTTAACTGGTCAAACAAGTCATCGATCCGCGGTAGAGGGTACTTATTTTTTATCGTCAACTTATTCAGTTCGCGGTAATCAATGCACAACCTCATACTTCCATCCTTTTTCTTTACAAATAACACCGGTGCGCCCCACGGGGATACACTCGGTCGGATCACTTCTTTGTCCAACAATTCTTGCAACTGAGCTGCCAATTCCTTCATCTCGACCGGCGCCATGCGATAGGGAGCTTTTGACACTGATTCCGTACCAGGAGCCAAATCAATCGTAAACTCGATTTCTCTATCTGGAGGTAGTCCAGGCAATTCATTAGGAAATACATCCGGAAAATCTCTTACTACCGGAATATCCTCGATATTCACAGATTCTTTCTCCACGTCCACGACATGAGCCAAATAAACTTCGCATCCTTGACGTATTAATCTTCTTGCCTCAATAGCCGTTAGAAATTTCTTTTCTTGCCTCTTTCCTTTAAATATCACTTCTTCACCATCCTTGGTTCTTAACTTCACCTTTTTACTTTTACATTCTATTTGTGCTTCATGGTTTGACAACCAATCAATTCCTAGTATGACCTCAAATTCTCCTAACCTAAAAGGAATTAAGTCAGCAGAAAAGTGCCGACCTTCTATAGTCACATAACAATCAGGACAAATCTTACTAACATTAACTTTCTCTTGATTTGCTACCTCTATAATCAAATTAGGCTCTAGAGGGTACGCAACACAATTTAACTTATCAAGAATACTTTCAGAGATAAAAGATCTAGTTGCTCCAGAATCCATCAAAACTTTTACTTCTACTGAGTTAACAACAAGCATACCTGCTACCACGTCCACATCATGCACCGCAGCTTTCATCATCATGTTAAAGGTTCTAGCTCTGGGTTGAACTGATGGTGCTGGTAGAGACGGCGGTCCAGCAATTCTGAGAACATTAGCCTTTTGAACAGGCTCCTTGCAATTCCTGGCCATATGGCCCACTTTACCACACTTGAAACATGCCGAATCAAGCTTCCTTGCTCCACTTGGGCATTCTGAAGAGTAATGCCCCTTCTGATTGCACTTAAAACACGTTATGTCCAGCTTATTACACCTCCCCGAGTGTACCTTTCCATAATTCCTGCATTCTTGAATCTGGGGTCTGTTATCCTTCCCCGGTTGTCCAGCCTTCTGGAAACGGTTCTTCTGAGCTCCATTACCGGGTCTAAACTTCTGGAACTTTTGGTTCTGACCTTCACCATTCTTCCCAAACTTCCCTCTGAACTTTGAGCTTCCTTTCTCTTGCTCAGAGCTTTCAAACTTCCTCTTTCTTCCTTCGTTTTCTCTTCTGGCAGCTTCCCGCTCACCTTCCACTATCATTGCTTTTTGAACCAAAGCAGCATAATTCTTGATCTCCAACATTGCTATTTGACTCCTAATCCACGGCTTAAGTCCCTTCTGGAACCTCTTAGCCTTCTTCACCTCTATATTCACGTACTCAGGTACGAATCTAGACAATTCCGAAAACTTCACTTCATATTCTGCTACTGACATATCCTCTTGTCTAAGATCCAGAAATTTCATCTCTAACTGATCTTGCATATAGCTTGGCAAATACTTCTCCAGAAACATCTCGGTGAACTTCTCCCAAGATAAGTCTTTGCCTTCCAACAACGCCTTAGAAGACTCCCACCAGAAACTTGCTTCATCTTTCAGGTAATAACTTGCGTACTGAGCTTTCTTGTCATCCTTAACTTCTGCTAACTCAAAGGATTTTTCCATTTCTCTCAACCACGACTGAGCTTTAATCGGGTCTGGAAAACCTAAGAACTCTGGGGGATGAACAGATTGAAAGTGCTTAAAGTTTCCAACTTTAGGGGCCACAGGTTGTTGCAAAAGCTGAGCAAGTCTGCTCATCATAGTGGTTTCTGGGTTTATTTCTGGGTCTTGGGTGGGAATTTCTTCTTCTTGGTGATCTGGTGAGTTGGCCATCTCTTACAAACCTGATTGAGCAATTATTTAGCAATACGATGGCATGGCATATATATAATAATAGTTTCTATAAAATCTCTTTTGTGGGTTTTAAGTTTTACCCAATTTGCACATGCAATCCTATTACTACATAATTCTCATATCAGTGATGTTTTATCATGGCACAGAATAGGGTTTTATGAGCTTTAAACATGGTTATACGAAAACATGGTTGTATTAAAACATGGTATTGAGAACAGTTTATGAGATAATCAAGGTGCACAATGGAAAGCAAGACAATGGATTTATTTAAACAAGGGTACATAGAGATAATTCTGGATATCATAAGTTCTGAAATAAGGTACAATAAATTGCACGGTTAAATAGAGGAAAAACTGGAAACTATCCCCCTATCTACCCCTAACTTCCAACAACTACTACTACAACACTGATCTGAAATACAACAAGATAAATGAAAAGGGATCCCGGCATCTGACCAAGTATCCCAAAGCCTATCGGTGCTAAAAAAACAACAATCTACGGGCTCAGCCAACAGTCTCGTCTAATCATCTAAAATCTCTCTCAACACAACCAACATCCAGCGAATGATCTTATGCAGCCTCTGGGCCTCAGCATCAGCATCACTAGTGGATGGTCCCTCATCCAATCTCCTCCTAGAAACCTGTTCCACCAACTGAATCCTAGCTCTCCACTCTTCCATCACTACTGAAGTCCTCTGCCTAGAATCTCGAATCAACCTATCCACCAAAGCTCCCAACTCAGGGATGCGGGAGTACATAAAGTCTCGATCCTGGGCTAGCTTGCCACCAACACTGACAGGAACAGTCTTAGGCATCTCGGACTCTGGCTCAGGGGCAGGGGTCTCTGAATCTGGCCTCAAGGGTGAAATCTGCATAGGGATCTCACTACTCTCAGAAGGGTCCTACTCTGGGTCTGAACTAACATACACAGGCTCCTCTGGAGAGGGTGGAACGGGGTCCACAGGGGTACCAGACAAACTAATCTCTGAGTCTGAGTCACTACCACTACTAGGATCCTGAGAGAAAACACAAAACAGCAACCAAGAAATAATGTCAGGGTTAAATAAAGCTTCCAACTAACTCACACCCTAACTCTAGTTTCTACTTCACCAATAAACACTTTCCTTAGACTATACCTAATAGTCTAACCCAACTCTATATGAGTCGAACTCTCTCGCGATATAGATATATTACCAAAATACCCCTTTTAAAAATCCTAACTTGTCTCAGGGACTAGATCCTGTAGCTCTGATACCAACTTGTGACGCCCTCAATCTCGGGGTTAGGAAATGAGGATTCACACACCTTTAATCTAATAATTAAATATGCATAAACCCCGATTAAAATACTAATAGGATCAACGGGATAAAGTTTGAGACAAGATTACAACTACCAATCACAAAATATAACTTACAAACCCAAAATATTATTAAATAAACAATATCGATTCCGGCTGGGAATTGACAGATAACCCATTGTATCTTTAAATGCTTCTTTCTAGGCACGAGCTCACTCATAATTACCACTACCTGCTCTGGCAACCGGAAGCCCTCAACACGGTAGGGACTACCAGGTACGCTCTTACGAGCAGTGTGCCTAAGCCTGGCCATCTTCTTGCTTAACTGCCATGGTTAGATTAAAACAAAACAAATGAGTATAAAACTCAGCAAGTAACTATGTAGTAGTTCTACAATATCAAATCGCAATAAGCTTTACTAAACTCAGGGCATTCTACTTTATTTGATCTAGGTGGCAGATTTCCAGCTTTTAGGTTAAGGAAAGGTTTTGAAGGATAATGTGGGGCTTTCAAGGAACAAAGCTCAAAGCAGGACGAAAGCCGACATTCATCACAAATCATTAAAGGATTAGAATAGATCTTTCAAAAGAGGAAAGCAACAATATTTCAATATATGGAATCAATCATATGATCAACAAATTCAAGTATCAGGGTTCTCGAGCTTTAAGCTTCACAATAACATAATCAACTCTTTTCAAAGCAATTTAAACCATTTCCATTTTCAAGAATCAATTTACTGAACAGAAAGTTTCAGTTTCTTTTTTTTTAAACAATCATTTAGAACCCTTGATTAGATAACTTTATCTTTCCGTTTTATTATATACGGGTGATCAGCCCGTATCGACCTCCATTCCAGTCTTTAAGGTACCAATCGGCATAATTTCAGCCTTAAGTTAGACTAGCCCCGCTAGCCTCTTACCATGACTGGACTAGTCCCACTAGCCTCTTACGTCCCAATCCAATCCATCAGGAATTCATTTGGAAAACCTTGAGTTGGAAAAATAAATAGGTTTTCTAAAATTCATTTTATCATTACCAAGAATGTGAAATCATTCAGACTCTTTCAAGTCGAAACTCATTCTTAAATCAGATTTTAAGGAAACAAAGTTCAGGGAGTGATTCAAAGATACACAAGGAACAATTCATAAGAATTCTGTATCAAGGATAACAAAGCACTTAAGTTAGAAGGATCAACATTTGTTTAGGGATCAATAGGGTGATCAGGAAGAACAGGGTATCATTAGACAGGGTTAACAAGGATAATAAGTGGGTTCAATATATTTCATGGCTCAATACATAATTTGAACAGGAAGGACATATTATCAAAGGGTGGAATTAATTAGCTTATCAAGAACAAGGGTACTTCAAATCAATATCAGGGTTTCATAATTAAACAGTTCAATACTCTACATGGTATGAACAACATTCTCTTTATAACCATTCACACAAGTAATCAGAGTTACTTGCCTGGATTTGCTTTCCTGAAGGTTGAACTACTGCCACCTAGTAAACCCTTTCCTTTCCTAGCCTGAATGCCCTCACGCTCTGAATCTACAATAAAATAAAACCTTAATCAGATTCTCAACTCTCGTTCTCGGAACGATCACTCTATACGATAACTCGATTATATCCTTAACTCGAGTACACGAATATAGCTTATACACATAAGCACATAATACATAACACATTCCTTCTCGTAATCTTTATATCTTTATATACTTAATAATCTAAGCGCACTTGCTTAATCTTAGCTATTTCTCAACTCACACTAATATAACTCTTACGAGTACATGATTTATTCACAACCAAACATTTACGACCATAGCTATCACTTATAGCTCTTTTTAATATCAACGATTTAATTCCCTTTTTCTTTTACCCCTTAATTCAAACCAAACATACAAAACACATCCACATATATTCAATTTCAATCTCACACATTCATGCACAACTAATGCAATTTACAAGATTCATTTACTCACTTTAACCTTATCCTTTTTTAATCAAAAATCCGAATCATAAACACATTAAGGGTCAAAATCAACAACTTCTTTTAATCATCAAAATTCGAACACAAACACTACTTAATCTTTATCATGCAATCAAGCTCTCACTAGCCATTAAACCAACTTAATTCCACTTTTTTACTCCTAAGAACCCATTCGGGTTTTCCATAAATCAAACATGCAAGAAAGGATTTTGACATGCAAGGTTATATATCACATTTCCCACTTGTTTTAGTCCTTAACTAGATCATTCCATTCACTTAAACACCAAATCCAAGCATTACCTAGTGACTTTAGCTTTAATCAATTCATTTAGTCAACATGCATCCACTTAATCACCAAATTATCCCTTTTTTAGTTTATTTTCTATTCGGCAAGAACATGATTTACAACTCAAGGACTAATCAATGACATGCACATCTTGATCTTCTTTAAAACTAACATGCGATCACTTTTTAGGCCATATAAACTTAGTGTTTACCAAGATTAACTCACAAAATCAAATTCCTCTTCTTAATTAGCATAAAGTCGAATGATAAACTCACATGCAAACCTTAATTTTTGATTTTCTAAGCAACAATCATTTACGCACATCCATTTACTTCCTAACACAATCAATACAACCATTTTATCAATTACATACTCAATTTTCAATAAAAGAAACAAAACCCTTTTTCAAGCTTTCAAGAAACCATAACATGCAAAGCTAAAATCAAATGATCATATCATGGAAACTCCACCGGCTCTCCTTTGGATCATGGCCGGTGGTGGTCGAACTTGAGAGAGCCCATAACGGGTCTCTTCTCGAGTTTATGACCCCCAAAATGCTTGAATTCACTCTCATGGTTATGCATCAAGAAATGGTTTTCCTTGAACACCACCATAGTGATTAACCAACAAAACTTCTATAAATACTTACATGCAAATAAGAATCGAAGAGTATACCGAAAATAAAGACTAAAGGTAGGAATATCTTTGAGTTTGAGTAGGTTTTGAAGGTTGCATGCAAGTAAGAGAGATGAGAGATGGAGAGAGCCGAGAGAGAGAGTGAGAGAGAGTGTTCGAGAGAAAGAAAAGAAAAGAGAAGAAAGGGGAGAGTGGGTGCACGGGAAAAGAAAGGAAAAAGGGAAGGGGGGAAGAATGAATTTATACTCCACCAAAACAAGGGCAAATTTGTAATCTACTAATTCCCTTTTAGCTCATTTGTTCCTTTTCTTTTTACTCAAATGTAACAAAAATCAAATATAAAGTATATCTCTCTCGGGAATTCGAGAATTTTTGAAAATGAAAAATTTTAATACGTAGGCCTCGAAATTAGCTTTTTAACCATTACTCATAATAGATTTTTGAGCAAACGGTTGATTTTATATGAATTTCGCAAGCTTGCTTTAATAATAACATTTTCCACATAAAATCAATTTAAAAATGCAAAGACCAACAATTAAATTCACTCATCATTTTTAAAAAGTCTCTGGGACTACTAAGAAGATATCAGAACAAATCCCATGTTTTTATCTTACTCGGATGATTTTATAAAAATGCGCGAAGGTTAATTAAACCTTTATTTAAATCACATAATTCCTTTAAAATTCACAAAAACTGTCACAGAACACATAGCCATGCACACAGTCAAGCAATCACATATATACAGTCACATAACGACTCAGGTCTGATCATAGAATTTATCCTTCTTTAATCTTTATCCTCTTTTACGCGTACCGGGTCACGTTCAGCCTGACGGCCCGACGCTCAGCGTTTCGATTACACTTCTCATTATCTTTACCAATCAACACGTCACTTAGGACGAAATACTTTATTTATACATTCATTTCATTCAGTCACGCATAATTCACATTTTATATTCTTTAACTCCTTATTATGACGGGTTCCGTTCTACCTGACGGCCCGACACCACAGCTTAACTTCTAAGCTGACTCTTTAAATTGGAACATTTTTATTCACGCTCCTATACTCTAATATACAGAAAAGACAATTAATCAACACTTAGTCACATAATTATAATCACATCACATAACACATACTTTATTGATTTAATTACGTCACAAAATTCTCAGTCGTCACACTAGCTACTTTTCTGAATTTTAAGAACTGTTCTACAATGAATGTATATCTGTGTTTGATTTAGCTAAAGTGCGGAATGAAATTATTAAAGAAATCAAACACAAAGTAATCAAATACAAGTGTTCAAAAACTTTCTGGTGGATTAAACTTTTCCACCAGAGATATATATTAATTTGAGAACTCTGTGATGCAAAGTTTGTACACAGCTGCTTACAAGTTGATCTTACAAGAACAGAGAAATTTCTTACGGATATGGCTTTTTCTATTTCTCTAGTAATTGCTTACTTACTTGGATATTGTTCAACTTGCTACACTTGAATTATATATCACCAAGTTACATGATAAAAAGACAAACAAATAAGACAAAATGTTTCTAGTCTAATTTCATGCTCCTTCATTTCTCAATCCAGCATATTTGAATATCTTCAGTTTAACATGGAAATTCTTCTTTGTTCTCTAAAACCTATAAATAGGCTGCCACATTCCATTTGCATACAATCAACACATGTGACTGTCAAGTCACTATCAAATGCTCTTTTGAATTTGTTCATCCGTTGAAACTCAGTTAGATCATCCGTTGAAACTCTTTGGGATCATCCGTTGAGACTTTGTTGAATTATCCGTTGAGAGTCTGGTTGATCATCCATTGGTACTTTAGTTGATCATCCATTGAAGCCTTGTGGAATATCCATTGAGACTATCTTCATAGCAGTTTACTCCATTTTGTTTATACAAGATTACAAGGCATCTAATATTTACAATTAGCCAACCTATCTGGCATATCAATCTAGTAGTCAACAAGAATTAAAACATTCTACAACATCTAGTTCTCTAAGGCATTACAATATACAGAAATGTGCTACTAAACTTATTAATACATAAGCTACCCTTTCAACGAATGTTAAAGTGATCATCCACTGAAAGCTACAAAATCACTAAATTAAATCTACTAAGTGTTTTGTTTAACTTATCATCAAGTACACAACATATTCCTAACATTAAGAAATGAGATTAGTGATGTCAGTTGTGAGTGTTGGCAACTCCCCTTGAGTAGAAGATGGAGTTTCAATGGATGTGCTCTCAGAGTGTGTGCCAACCTCTTGACTTCTTTCACCTTCTTGAGAATGCTCAAGAAGGAGTGTCGACTCTATACAACATGCACTTGAGAGAGTGCTTTGTTCAAAAGTGACATCTTGTTGAGAAGATGCCCCTAAAGTATGTTTTGAACCCTTATTTACAATTGTATCTTGATGAGAAGATACAGAGGTGGTCAATTGAGTGGTCATCTCAGTCTTCTTTTTCTTCTTTGGTTTCTTGACCAGGTGACCTTCAACCTTACTTTGTTCCTCTCCACTCTCATTGATTACAGTAAGGTTTATTTGATTTCTTTTTTTTACGAACTCAACCCTTTTGAGAGGATGAAGTAGTTGATTTGCTTGCATCTATGGGATTAAAAGGAATGGTTTTAGTTGTGGTAAGTCCATGTGAGTTATCCTATTTTGATGCTTCTAGAGGTCCATGAGCCATAGTTGTACTAGCAATGGAACTACTCCTCATGTTAGGAATAGGATAATGATAAGTATTAAAGTTTTCCAACAAAAAGTCAGTAATATTAAGACTTACCTTTACCTGATTTTTAGTATTCAGTTGTCCAAACAGAATTTTGGACACTGACTTACAAATGCCTATTTGTCTAGCATCAATACCTTGAGTTAGGTAAATGTCATTTACCTTATACTTTAAGGTAGACATAATAAATCTAGGGAAGAAAATTTATTTACCTCTACTTACCAAGAACATTGTTAGCCTGGTGCTCAACTCCCCCAAAATGAGGCTTTCAACATCAAGATGCCTGTCATAAGTCATTGAGAAGACTAGGTTTCGAATCACATTTGAGATATTGTCAATGCCAATCTTTCTACATGTGAAAGTCCTTATGACAGTATCAAATATAAAAGACCATTCTCTCCTCAAGTGCTTCTTGTTCAGCCTTGCAAGATCAACCTTATCTCCATAGTTGATGAAGTCCACTAAGTCTGAAATTTCTGGGGCGTCAGAGCAGCAACCATGTTTTTGGTGGAAATTTATAGAGCATCATTCATGTCCTTAACATTGAATTCCACATTTAAATCCATGATTTTGCAGGTTACCACCATTGATACTTCTTGGTTTTCATCTATTTTGGTGTGTAGAACAATGTTAGGTCCATAATTCAACTATAGAGGGGGGTGAATACATTTTATGCAAATAAATCGATAAAGCTCAATAGAATCAATAGTTTTTATATTAACAGATAAAAACTGATTACAAAAGTACTCTCTCAAAGGATGAACAATTATCCTTGAGAGCCGCTAGGTTATCTGAAAGATATAATAATTCGTAACACCTTTAGTGTAAACCTAATATGTGCTTATATAGTGCACAGTTACACAATCAATAAGGAATCCTATTCTATAAAAGAAGGAAACCTAATACATATCCATGTATGATTACTCCTGAAAGAAAGTCCTTCACCTCCTTGAATTCTGCAAACCTTTTCCTTCTTGAATATCTACTAAAGTGACTAAATCCTGATGATATCAAATACTGATCATCAAGTACCGATAGACAAGTACTGATGATTTCACCTTCAGTAAATACTGATATTAAGTCCTGATAATAAACTTTGTTAGTTTATATCCTGATATCATCAATTATATCTAACAATCTCCCTCAACTTGTGCATTATGTAATTATGTACAAGTTCTAATTAATGATGTCAAAAACAATCTAGATACAGAAATCAAATAAGCATATACAATCTCTCAAAAAGTGATTATCAGACTTTATTCTTCGTTCATGAACTCTAACACATTCTTCAGCTTCTTCAAGGAACTTGATTAAGACATTTTCTTCCATAACATCCAAGTACCATTGCATTCTCTGCTTGATATCCTTCAGCTCATCTGTGGATTCATCATTCTGATAGATAGCTGCCCAGAGATCATGTAGCTTTGAATTTCCAAGTGAAAGATCATCTAGTTCCAGAAATCTAAGTCCTTTTCCATTTGGATTGAAAGACAGAACTTCTCTTCCCAGAGATTTAACTACCTTGGCTCCTCCAACGGGCATATCGGTAGGATATTTTGTTTCATCAATATACTTTGGAATGTAGTTTGATTTGTATCTCATTCCTCTCTGGTTCAGCTGTATTTGGTTCTTCAGAAATGTAGACCATCTAGCAGTTATAGAGTTAGTTACCCTAAGAATGGTAGCAACAAGTTTTAACTCCTGCCATGGTTTGTCTTTCATCTGTTCTTGAGTCAACCTCAATCTTCTCCCAGACTTCGGAAAATAGATCAATTTTTCTCCAACAAGATCAATAATAATTTGAAATGATATGATCTTCTGCAAGTCTTCAAGCATCACATTGTCTCTAATTTCTGTCAAATTTGCATGCTTCCTTAGAATCAAAGCATCAACAACAGATGGATCAGCACCTAACCTTCCCAGGCCACTTGTGATTCCAGGTTTTCTAGCATGAGAACTCCCACTATAAATTTTATTTAATGTTTCAGAAGAATCTCTTTTAGGTGCAGGCTTCTTGTTTCCCCATAGAAACTTCTTATTCTCTTCTAAAGTAAGCCATGGATCAGCACCTAACAACATGAGTAATATCAAAGGTTGTGATTGGTTGAACATTAGGATTTGCTTCTTTATTAACTTGAGCAAAGTCAGAGGTTAATTTGAGTTTATCAGCCCAGTCAGCTCCATGAATATTTCTTCTTTGTTTAGCCTGGCAGGCTTCTTTTTCTTCAGCAATTTCATCAGTATCAAAAGATTGAGCAACTGTATAGATTGGATCTATCAGTATCTGTGATTTAGGTGCCTTAGATATTGATTTCCTCTTAGCAACAACTTTGGCTTTAGGATTTGGAGGCTCAGACTTCTCTCCTATCTTCTCCTTCCCCTTATGTCTCCTTTTAGCAGTTAAGATAACTTGGGACCTTAGAGGTCTTTCAGCATCTGCTTGACTTGCCTCCCTTATAACTACCTCTTTTGTAGGTTTATTCGAATGATCATCTTCATAAGGATCTTGAGAGATAACAGCAGCATCAGCATTTGTTATCTTCATAGAATTCTTGAACTCTTCCTCCATATGCCTTAGCTGTTCTAAATCAACTCCTGGGTTCTCTTTCTCAAATATTCTTCTACTTGCCACAGAATCAAATGCTTGAATCTTTGGGTCCTTGTAGAACAGAGCTGTCTTTTTCCCTTTAACTTTTAAAGTCTGTAAATACTGACTTGCCTCTGCACCAGCTTCTATCTCTAGAATGCCTTGGTCATCATCAGCAGTTGTGACTTTCAGAGTTTGTTGAGTTGTTGTGATCACAGTCACTTCCTTTGATTATCGAACAATCCTCTCACTTCTCCTGCTTCCTCCACCTTGTCTAGATTGAGTTCTAATGACTTTTGATGATCCCAACTAGATCTTCTCCTCTCCTCTTCACAATCTCCTTCATTCCTCCCTTATATCCACCATCAAAGTCAGTTATTTGTATTTAGATTAAGCAATCTTTTTCCCCTTTTTGGCATCATCACCAAGCTGTAGAAAAAGAATCATCTCCATTGAATTTCAAACCTCATCAAGTTGTTCAGACATTTGCTCTTGTTTAGCCTCCAATTTATCCTGATTGGCTTCAATCTGAGTCCGTCTTTCAAGAATTGGTCCAATCTGTTTCTGTATCTCCTGATGAGTAGTCAGATTTGTAGGCAGGAAAGATTTGTTGATTTGATTAATTTGAGAAGTGGTGGCTTCCTGAGCAGAATGTAGAGATCTTACCAATAGAGTAGATGTTTTCAGATGATTAAGCATATCAGGATTCTGAATGATCTTCTCAGCTATATCCAGATGATTGACAATATAGTTTTGGGATATAGGATACTCAACATCCTTCCATTTTTCATTCCAAGTCTTTTCAAAGAATTCCTGCTTCTTCTTAGCATCTAGCTCCTTCCGCTTCTATTTCCTCAAATGGATGGGCATATCTTCAGGGAAGAATAGATCACCCTCAGGATCTATAATGTCATTCATATTAGAAGTATTGACATCTTCACCATCATTAGATTATGTCTCATGGACAGATCCTTCATCAGCAACTGTGTTAGGTCACACAACACTATAGAAGGGAGTTGAATATAGTGTTTATACAATCAAATCGATTTCGAACACAAGCATGTAACAGTAATCAAGTATATTCAATATAATAAACTCTGTTACAATATAACAGTTGTTCTCTCTCAGTGATGAACAATATCACTAAGAGCTGCTAGGTTACAATGTATAATCTTTCTCGTGAATGATAACACGTATAGTGTAAATCCTAAGCTCTGTTTATATAGTACACAGTTATAAGATATCTTCTAATTGATATGGAATATAATTCTGTCTCCTAAAATATATCAATCATATATTATCTTCTACAAGTCTTCTAGTCTTCTAATTCTTCATGCATATCTTCTATTATTTTAGTCATGATCCTTTCCTGTTAATCAACTGTTTTCCTTATCTGAAGTATCCGCACTTAAGTCCTGATATAAATCCTGATGGCCTTAAGTTCTGATATAAGTTCTGACTTCATTAAGTTCTTATTTCCAGTAAGTCCTGATATTAAGTTCTGAAACTAAACACAACATATTAGATATGACATCTCAAATTTATCTAACAATCTCCCCCAACTTGTAAATTATGCAAAATATACAAGTTAATAGATTTGATGATATCAAAAACATTTAAGTACAAATGCAATAAGAGTTTATTTAGACAACTAACTACAACTTACAGTCCTTGTAGCTTTTACCAAATTTACTGAGTCAGTCTGAATCCAAAGTGATTCTTGACAAAGTTTGATATCAGCTTTTCTTCTGCATTCCTCAGGACTTGAGCTAGTGTAGCTTTGACTTGCTTCAATTCTTCATCTTGACTTCCAATCTGGTAGATTGCAGTCCTAAGTGCTGAGATATGATTTCTTTCTAAACCATCACCAATTCTGATTACCCTTGGATGAGAAGAGCCTTCATTATAGCACAAACATTTTTCTTTCAGAATCACTTCAAGTTTAGCAGAATTTTTCTTCATTGGAATTTCACTTCCATCATCTTCAACTATGTTTGGAACAAATTATGTAACCCTTGATCCAGAAATTCTTGCTTTATCTCTTATGGTCTTTATGATGAAATTTGACCATCTCCTGGTAATCTCAGACTTTATCTCCAAAAGATAATGAAAAAATTGAAGTTCTTTCAGAGATTTGTTCAGCACATCTGATTCTGACATTTGATATGTTCTTCCATCTTCAAGAAATAGAATCAGATTTTCTTTGACATTATGCTTATCATGAGCATTTAGTACCACTTGAACAGATATAACCTTATCAAGGTGTTTCTGAGTAACTTCTTCAAGAGGTTTGTCAGTCAATAAAAATGGATCTCTTGTAAGTACTTCAACTCCTGTCTTGATCTTGGCTTCTTCGGAACATAATCTAGCTATGTCTCTTGCTTCTCTAGCTTTCAATCCAACAGTCATGAAATCAGATAGCAGCTGGCTTTTCTTAGGATCTGATGGATTAACATTCTTCCATAGGAGTTTTCTCTTATCAGTAACTGTCAATTTTCTCAAATCAACTTGAGCACTGTCAGAGGTTGATGTTTTGATGACTTGATCAAAATTTGCTATTTCTTCTGTAGCTTGTTGTTCTTCATTCTGAACAACTTGAGTTGTGTTAGAGGTTGTCTTAGATTCTTTGTAACACCCCCAAATCCGGGGTCGGGGATTCGGGTTGTCACGAGTTCTATTTCCCCTAATAACACTTAATCTTAATAAATAACCAACTACTGTGTACTGTGACCCCACAATATACACACACACCACAAGTTATAGTCTCAGAGATGAATATCAAAAAAATAACACAAGTCATCTTATTCCACAATTATAAGCTATTACACCTCAAAAGGGGTTTCTGAATAAATTTATATATTCTTTGTCATTATTACAATTCATGAATATACATAAGTCTGATACATTAACAGTTGAAAACCTGGCCTATTAGTAGTTATTACCTCAGCTACAGCGTCATCAACGCCTACAGGAAACTGCGGAACGTTTCCTATCCGCTTGCGAATTAGGAGCTTATTTTGTCTATCTGTTGTTGTGTGATGAAAGAAGAAAGCAAGGGTGAGTAACAAGCCCACCAAAATAATATGTATAATGATTAACAATATATGAGCATTCTCATCATAATACTCATGAATGTCTTGGTCAAGCAAATATGAACCAAGTTTGATATCTTAACGCGACCAAGTCGCAAAATATTCAGTATATATGAATATATACTTTTCAAAATCTTGGAAATCCTCTTACATGCATATTATACATAGAGTTCCAGTTTATAACTGTATAAAAATATCGTTGCAAGGTGATCTCATATATCTAACCTTGTCTCATCATTTTTCTGAAAATCTTTGTCATGCATAAGATAATCATTTACTAGATATCTTAAAAAGATGAAGTTACAAGATACTCCAATATACTTATATCTTTTCTGAATACTACTTGAACTACCACCGTTCAAGTTATAATTAGTCCATCCCATAGATGAAGCTACAAGACAAAACTTATATAGAATCAATCTTTGAAATATCATCAAAATGAAATGACGTTACGAGATACTTCATTTGATGAAAACATCATTTTGAAAACTCGACCCTGCCAACACTCAATAATCGCTCAGTCGTAGCCTTTCTTTCGAAGTGCTCTAGGTAGTGTTGCAGAAATATCCAACTGGATGATGAACTCATTACGGGAGTTTGCCGCGCCGGGAAGACCACTCACGATGATCATTCGCAGTGGTGCAACCCCACCATTTTCTACATATAGAGGAGAACAGTCGGATTTACTTGTCAACCGAACACTGGACTCCTAAGGAACGGACCGTCTTAACGGAACTTCCGGGCCATTTGGGCCAATATAATATGGCTGGGCCGGCGCCACTCGACCACTTATGCCACTCCTAGTTCAGATGAAATCCATGACTCTGAAACGCAAAGCTCATCCGCCCTTTCCCCAAGTAGAAACTTGTTAATACGGCTCCACCAAGAAGTCGTATCTAGTAGGAAAGGAAAACTCACCGATATTTCCCAGGCGATGCCTGTTAATGGATTAACTTATTCCAAGAATTTTACTTTTCGAGTGTTGGATAAGTAATCAAAAACTCTTTTATCAAAACAGCAACCTTGTTGCGAATATAAAAATACATCACGGAGGCGGATCCCTCAGATATTTGAGCGAGTATTTAAATCCCCTTCGAAAGGAAGATCTTAAATTTGAAAACGAGTTTTGGGATCCGCTCTAACCTTCCAAAAATAGTTTTGATAAAGCTTGAAAATAATCTCTGGAAATATTTAAAGTAAGAATGATTTGACAGTATCAATTATTTTCCGAATACTTGGCAAATATCGAAACATTATTCTTTACGAAAATAAAGAATATTATTTAATAAAATAAACGGAATTATAAGTCCTCAAATGAATATTCAAAATAATATTCATTAAATAAAATAAGCGGAGTCATAAGTCCTCGAATGAATATTCAAAATAATATTCATTAAATAAAATAAGCGGAGTCATAAGTCCTCGAATGAATATTCAAAAATAATATTCATTTATAAAATAAAACTATCGAATAAACCTTATTCGATTAATAGTTTTGCAAACTATATATATATATATATATAATATAATCGGGAACATCGCCTCCCGATTTAGAAAGTGTTCACCTTTGGGTCCCCTATACTAAGGGTATACGCAACTACTGTTTATCTCTAGCATAGGTATTATGCAACTTATAAGCAATTGAATCAACAATTAGATATCAAGATTACGAAACAGACATGCATATATACCATATCAGCATGCGCCAATATATCGCAAGATTTGCTAATAACAATCATGTACTTATCACAAGATAATGCATATACATATATACATCACAACAACAGTATAACGGGTAGAAAACTTGCCTGAGCGACTGGGGTTGGTAAAAGGCCTGGGGCGAGTCTAATAACCTATAAACAACATATAAGTTAGATTTAATCCAAAGTCGTTTAAGAAACTAGACTTTAACCAATTAGACTCTAACGCTCGCTTACGGTCGCTTAACGATTCACATAAGTCGCTCGAATACCCTCGGCTCCACCATTTTTAATAAATTAAACGTTACGAATTTGAAGGCGACTCTTTCGCAAATACTCTACCAACTGACCTATTAAACCTACATAATTATTTCATGCTCCAAATAGTCATTTAAGGACCTTAACCAAGGTTTCAAAGTAAGGCGAGGGGTAATGGTTCGTTCGCGAAACGCCGTTACTTAACACGGTCATTTCTCCTAAACCGTACATCGGATTCAAGCGAACCACATATCCAAACGAAGCTCGTAACATGAACTATCTAAACATGGCAATGGTCAGAATCTAACAGTGAGTTCACGGGTCCTGAAGTTAAGAACAAAAATAGTCTAAGGTAAATCGGGAATTACGACGGCTATGTTTACGCGATTACCAAATTTTAAACTACTCCAATCAATCCACAAATCACCCCACAATCAACATTACAACCAAAATCCATCCATACTTCACTAAAACAGTCCCAACATCTCAAGATTTTCCAATTTATACTACCCCCAAACATGAACTAAAAGCTATATTTAAGTTCATTAACCAATAATCCAAAATTTACAACTCAAACTCATTACAAATCCAACCAAACTCTAAATATACAAGAATCATACTTTCCATGGACTATACCAATCATAACAAGCTCTAAATATTCAATAATAAGGCTAGGTTAAGAGATTATACCTTCCTTGGTGAGTAGAAGTAACTAAGGAGCTTGAAACAACCTTTGAAAATCCTTACAAAAGCTATATCTAAACAAAAACACAAGATCAAAAGTTTCAAGTTCTTGAAAACACTATCCACCCTCTTCTTCCATGATTTATTGAAAGAGATTGTAAAGGAAATGGAAGATTAGATTCATAGGATAGCTTTATCTAAGTATATGGAACCTTGGATAATTACCTCACAATTTAACAAGGCTTGGATCTTGGTTTTGGATTTTCTCCTCTTTGAAAAGATGAAGATCCGAGAGCTTGATGTTCTTAAAAGGGAAAGTCAACTCCAAGTTTGTGTTATGATATTTGTTTTGTTTCTTTTTATGGCTTGGCTAATTTTTAGGATTTACCATGGTAACTTTTGCATGGCCAAGAATCAACCAACAATACACTTCTTTTTGTCATGCTTATGTCATCTTTCTTATGTCATCCAATTGCCACATGTCTTCTCCTTGTGGTGTGATGAAATCATCATCCACTAACCTCTTTGATTAACCCCTAATTACTTGGCTAATGACCGCTTATCTGTTATACGGTTTGCTTAACTTTCATTCTCGTTTATCGTTTGAGGGATCATATCCGGGATCTTATTACTTGGGTTTCCCCTAAACCTTTCTCAATATTTTATATTCCTTTTATGATCCTCTCTTATAATCCTTGAAATCCTTTTTATCATGTTACCTTATACTGAATTCTTTCTGTATCTGGTGGGTTTTCGGGAAAAATCAAAGTGTTCGGATTTGGATTCTGACGATCTTTACATACACTTAAATACCATATAGAGTACTAATAAGATCTCAGAATATCAATAAAAGAACCACTACATAGTGTGGCATGAAAAGTTTTCTTATTCAGCATAATCAGCAAAATCACTATTCATAAGGGTTACAAAAAGTCCAAAATTTTTGGGGTTATTACATTCTTCAGTTAACTTCCTTCTTTTCAGAGTTTGAACAGTTTCATCTAATGCAGTAGCATCATCAAATACTTGAACCAGTTTGCATACAGGTTTCATCAGGATTTGAGGAATCTTCATATTCAGTGGCTTTGTTCGTTCATCAATCTTTCCTTTCTCTTTATCCTTGGGATCAACTTGTGATCTTGTCTTGGGCTTTAAAGCCTCAGAATTTGACCTTTCCTTGATCACAATGCCTTTTACCTTAGGCCTTGGAGGTTTCTTTGCATCAGAAGCTTTAGACTTTAGATTTGTCTTCTCAGCTGCAAATCTAGCTTCTTCCTCCTTTAAAGTCTCTAAATCCATTCCAGGATTATGCTTGAGAAATAGTATTCTAGCAATTTCTTCATCAAGTGTCTGAATTTTAGGATCTTTGTAGTAGACAATAGTCTGCTTTCCCTTTAGCTTCAGAGTTTGTAAAAGCTTCTGAGAGTCTTTAGATCATGACTGAATCAGGATATCAGAACTTGACATCAGACTTTTAGCATGCACAGCATCAGAACTTGACCTCTTCTGTATAGAAGATTTGCTAACATCATAAATTACTTTCTGTGAAGATTTTTCTTGACCTTGACTATGACCTCTACTCTTATCAGAGTTTCCCTAGTCATCACCTTTATCATCCTTCTTCTTCAGTATTTGACTAGTTGAGCATTTGGACTTAACTACCTTCTCCCCCTTTTTGGCATCATCTGGTAGTAGGAGAGAGAGAAGAAGTTCTACTGAAGATTGAATTTCATTCAATTGAGCTTGTTGAGAGGTTTGATTCTCCACGACCTCAGTAAGTTGGGCCTATTGCTTTTCTTAAACCTTCTCAATAGCTTCAACTTTCTCATGAATAAGTCTGATAAACCTCTTTTTGTCTAGCTTGATCTCCATATCCAGCTTATCAGCTCTTTCCAAAAGTTTGTCAACTTTTTCATGAGTAATGGAGTGTTGACCTTGAAGGTTTTTAGTACTTAGAGCTGTGACTTTGAGTTGGAGCTTGAAATCATAGTTTGTCAACAACTCATCAGCTTTTGCAATATGCTCTGTCAGAACTTTAGAGCTTGGAATGAAATCAGATTCATTCCACTTCTTGGTCCACTCAACTCCTCTGTGAGTTTCTCCCAAGGAACTGGAGCATCTTGTTCAACAAACTTTGTAATCAGTTCCTCATTTCCAAGAATGGGAGCATTAACTGGAGCACTGTCTCCAGAACTTGCTAAAATCTCCTCATCTTCTGATAACACCAGAGTTTATATAACTGAAGGAGATTTTATAGCATCTTCATCTAAATTCTGATCTTCAGGTTCCAGATCTAGAATTGGTGTAGATGGTAACTCAGCCTGTAAGATTGGAGAAGTAACAGTAGATGGTTGAGCTGCAGTTGGAGCTTCCAGATGGAGAACAATTGGAATGTACAGCCTGTGGATGTCAATTTCAGGACTTAATCCTGAATCTTCAATTGTTGTTTCTTTAATAGGATAGATAGGAGGTGTGATCATTGTGTCTGCAACAGTGTCTTTAGCTTGAGGAAGGGCTTCAATGACAATTGGTCCAGATGAGACCAGAGATTCCGGATCCCCTTCCTCAGCTTCTTGAGTATTCTCAGAGTGAGGTTGTGCCAAATACCATCCTGCTCTCATTTTATTTGATCTCCTGGATGGTGGAGAAACATGATCTGCATCAGAGTTTGCAGATCTTTTCCTTTTCTGAATTTCAGACCCTTCAGCTTCTATTTCCTTATGAAAAATCACATTTTCAGCTTCAACTGTCACAGGTTCTGATGCATGAACCTAGACTTGCTCCTCTTCTTCATCAGACTCATCCCTTAGTATCATCCTTCTTCTCCTTGGTGGAGATTTAGGAACAGATTTTGATTTTGAAGGTTTGGGTCTTGATGTTGTAGCAGATGGTTGTTGGTGAGAGGATTGTGCCGGTTTGAAATATGTTCTGATGGTAGGTTGTGGTTGTGAAGTGGTAGGTTGTGTAGGTGCTGATGGAGGTTGAACTGGTGCTACATCAGGATATATTGCATTATAGGTGTTTGGGTCAGAGTTTACTAAGACTTGTTTGACTGATTGAGGAATTTAGAGGGGTCTTAGTACAGTCTTCTTATTATCAGTAGATAATAAGTCAGTGAAAGCCCTTTTGGCAAGTTTAAATGGTGGAATTGATTCACTAAAATTCTGAGGTGCATCAGAACAACAGAAACTGTATATAAGCTGACAGAATCTAGCAAAATAAACTGTGTTTCTATCTTCTTTCATCATATCGCCTATGAAACCTATCACAACACTGGCATAATCAAAATGAGTTTGATGAATTAGAGCATACCCAATTTGTTGACTAAGGATTGGAATTGCATCAAAATTGGAGCATTTGTTGGCAAAAGCTCTGGTGATGCAGTCAAAGAAGAAACTCCACTCCCTCCTGATGTGGGGTCTCTTCAATTGTCCCAGCTTTGCCAAAGGCTTTTCATAGCCTAGATTCGTCATCATTTGTTGAAGAGCTGGCTCCTCAACTGTTGAATTGAAAATACAATCTTCTTGCAGATATAGAGCTTGGCGAACAGTAGACACAGTCACCACACGTTCATCCTCCCCTATTGTAAAGATAATAATTGGGGACCCAGCTTGTCCACCATCATCATAAACACCTGACCTCAAAAATTCCAGTATATGTGTTCCTATTTCACTTCGAGCAAGAAAGTCTTGGACGAAATGAAGTTCTGAAAAAGCCTCGTCCTTAGAAAGAATAGCCATGTAGTTATTAGGAACAAACTTGGCTCCATTAAAAATGATGTCCTTTGGTGCCATTACTGTAAAGAAATAAGTGAGAAATTGGTATGTATACAAGGTGTTTGATAAAATTCCTGTAAGAAAATAGCTTCAAAGAATGTTAGAGAGTGAGAGAGAATAAGGGAGATTAGAGAATAAGAAAAGTAGGTAAAAGATTGTAAAATCTTTTAACTCTCTTATTTATACTCCCAATAATTACAACGGTTATATTCTGAAGCAGAACCGACATTAGACACATGTCACGCAGTAAATAGTCAAAACGGTGGTTAGTGGGCACGGGAAATGTGCAGTAATTATTGCTCACATGTTGTTTTTCAAAACAAACATGCAACCCATAAACAAATGATTATCATTGTTTTTCTCTCACTTAATTATTTTCTGATAAATATGACCGTTACAGTAAAAACCACAAATAAGTCAAGTAATTAAATAATGCCACGTAAGCATCAGAGTTTCCATCAGAATTTGCATCATAACTTGACTATTATCAGAATTAAATGGTCATCAGAAAATGGCTTCTGTACTCAAAAAGTGAATGTATGTTTCTGTGATTCTTCACACAAATACTGACTGGTTTCTTCAGAGTTTAATCATCAGAACTTTCATCAGAACTTGTCCTCAGAATTTATGCAAATAATATTTAACTGTTTGTCAAAAACAACTTAATCATCACAGAAATTTTCATCATTCATATGGAGTGAGAGTGTGTGCATTTGCAAATGATCAGATAATGATTAAAGTCTGATAAACTTCAATATATCTTAGAAATAAGGCATAACTAAGAAAAGTGTTTAAAATCTGTCTTTAATTTTAAAGTCTACTATAGAATAAATTTATGCAAGAGTCCACCTCAATTGTTTGTGCTCATTTTATGCATCTTTTGACATTCTTTTTACAGTGGCTTCTCAGTATAAATGAGTCACACCTGCTATCAGAATTTATGCTATTATCAGAGTATTTCTCCAGTAATCAGAGAATGTGAAAAGTCACCAAGAAAATTTTATTTGTTTTTCTAATGCATATAACTTAATACCAGCAATGCACTTGGGTCTTCCCTTTCACATATTTACTCTAGATCTCAAATGAGTACCTGACTTCAATTTTCTTTTCTTTTCTTTTCTTCAGATAAGTGAGGCTTATCAAGCATGTAGTTCATCCTTAAGATTTGCTGACATAAGAATTTGACAGATAAGAAGCAAGAATCTAGTTTGTGACTTAGTAATAAGATACACAAAGTAAATTTGACTAAGCTCAAAATCAGAATTTGCTTATATTAATCAATTTCCACATAAACAACCAATTCAAACATGGGATAACAGTTTGTTAAAGACTACTAAGTCAGCATCTAACAATTAATCCTCATTGGAGTGAATAGTCATGGAACATTCAAAACACTATCAGAGTATATAGAATCACATCAGATAAAAATCAGTATTTAATATATTACAGTTTAAGCACAGATTACATGGAGATAAGATAATCTATAAACACTGATCATAAAGTCTGATGCATAAGAACAAAAACTAAGCAGATTTTGAGAAAGAACCTGAAACCATTCCAAGTTCATTTACCAGTCTTGTAAAAGTAGCTTCACATAGTGGTTTTGTGAAGATATCTGCTATTTGTTGATCTGTTGGAACAAAATACAATTCCATTGTACCTTCCATCACATGTTCCCTTATGAAATGGTACCTAATGCTGATGTGCTTTGTCGTTGAGTGTTGAACTGGATTACCTTTCATAGCAATAGCACTTTTATTATCACAGTAAATGGGTATTTTGGAAAATTCTAAACCATAGTCCAGTAGTTGATTCTTCATCCAAAGAATCTGTGCACAATAGCTTCCTGTAGCAATATATTCTGCTTCTGTACTTGATGTGGAAATTGATTTATGTTTCTTGCTAAACCAAGAAACCAATCTACCTCCAAGAAATTGGCAGTTTCCACTAGTATTTTTCCTGTCTATTTTACATCGTGCAAAATCTGCATCTGAGTAACCTATTAGCTTAAAATATGATTCTCTAGGATACCACAATCCTAGATCAGTTATACCCTTTAGGTACTTGAAAATTCTTTTCATAGCTATTAGATGAGGTTCTCTTGGATCAGCCTGAAATCTTGCACAAAGACAAGTAGCATACATGATATCAGGTCTAGTTACAGTTAAATAGAGTAAAGAGCCAATCATACCTCTGTAGTTAGTAATATCTACTGATGCTCCAGTATCTTTATCTAACTTGGTTGCAGTGGCCATGTGAGTGGATGCAGTTGAACAGTCTTGCATTCCAAATTTCTTGAGTAAATTTCTGGTGTACTTGGATTGATTTATGAAAGTACCTTCTTCATTTTGCTTGACTTGAAGTCCCAGAAAATAGCTAAGTTCTTTCATCATACTCATTTGATATCTTGACTGCATTGGCTTTGCAAACCTCTCACAGAGTTTGGCATTTGTAGAACCAAAGTGATATCATCAACATATATCTGTACCAAAAGTAAGTCCTTTCCATGGTTGAGGTAGAACAGTGTTTTATCAATTGTGCCTCTGTTAAATCCACTTTCCAGAAGAAATTGAGCTAAAATCTAATACCATGCTCTTGGAGCTTGCTTAAGGCCATAAAGTGTTTTATCAAGTCTATAGACATGATTAGGAAATTTTGGATCTACAAATCCTGGAGGTTGTTCAACATATACCTCTTCTTCCAATTCTCCATTGAGAAAAGCACTTTTCACATCCATTTGAAAGACTTTAAACTTTTTGTGAGCAGCATAAGCCAAAAAGATTCTTATGGCTTCCAATCTAGCAACTGGAGCAAATGTTTCATCATAGTCAATACCCTTTTGTTGAGAGTAACCCTTAGCAACCAGCCTTGCTTTGTTTCTTATAATTATGCCATCACTGTCAGTTTTGTTTCTGAACACCCACTTTCTGCCAACAACTGATCTGTTCTTTGGTCTTGGCACTAGGGTCCAGACTTTATTTCTTTCAAATTCATTTAACTCTTCCTGCATTGCTTGCACTCAATCAGCATCTTGAAGAGCTTCTTCCACTTTATTTGGTTCAGTCTGAGATAGAAAAGAATGATAGAGACATTCATTTGATGTTGCAGTGCTAGTTCTGACACCCGCTTCATGATCTCCAATTATTAAGTCAGGTGTATGTGATTTGGTCCACTTCCTTGCAGATTGAAGTTGACTTCTAGAACTGGATCCTCCCCCATGATCCATGTTGTCTCCATCAGCATTTTTTGATGCTCCCCCTGAAGTTATGCTCTCTGAAATTTCAGAATTTAAGTTGGATCCTTTAGTAATTGAAGAATCAGAGTTTCCAGAATTATCAGAATTTGGCTCATCAGAACTCGATGAATCAGAACTTGAAGAGCCAGTGAAAGGTTCTGATGTTTCTTGAGAGTCTTGAGATGTGGTAGGATCATTAGCTTGCTCCCCCTGAACAGGTGCATTTTCCCTTGGAGTACTCACCACAGTTTCAAAGACATCAGAATTTAACCCGTCAGAACTTACAGGATCAGGATTTAGGTCATCAGAATTTATAGAATCAGAATTTAAATCTTCATTTTCAAATCTCAGCTGATCATGATCATTAAAATCTTCAAGTCTAGTAATCTTTTTATCATCAAAAGATACATTGATAGATTTCATGACAACCCTTGTTCTTAAATTGTAGACTCTGAAGGCTTTTATAAAAAGTGGATATCAAACAAAAATTCCTTCATCAGCTTTTAGATCAAAGTTTGACAGCTATTCAGGATGATTCTTAAGAACAAAACACTTACATCCAAATACATGAAAATATTTCAGACTTGGCTTCTTTTTCTTCATCATCTCATATGGTGTTTTTCCATGCTTGTTTATGAGTGTAGCATTCTGTGTAAAATAAGCAGTCTGCACAGCTTCAGCCCAAAAGTAGGTTGGTAGCTTTGCTTCATCAAGCATAGTTCGTGCAGCTTCAATGAGAGTCATGTTCTTTCTTTCTACAACTCCATTTTGCTGTGGAGTTCCAGGTGCAGAAAATTCCTGCTTTATTCCATGCTCTTTGCAGAACTCTTCCATGATTGAATTCTTGAACTCAGTGCCATTATCACTTCTTATTATTTTAAAGAATCTTTGACCAACTTATCCAGCTGTCTGACATGATCTGTTAGAGTAGATGCAGTATCATTCTTCTTGTGCAAGAAATACACCCAAGTGTATCTTGTGAACTCATCCACTATAACCATAGCATATTTCTTCTTTGCAATGGACATGACATTGACTGGACCAAATAGATCAACATGCAGTAAGTGATAAGGCTCAAGAATTGAGGATTCAGTTTTGCTCTTGAATGAAGATTTTCTTTATTTTGCCTTTTGACATGAATCACAAAGGCCATCAGGAGCAAATACTGATTTTGGCAGTCCTTTCACAAGATCTTTCTTTACTAGCTCATTTATGTTGTTGAAATTTAAATGAGAGAGTCTCTTGTTCCAATTCCAGCTTCCTTCAATTAATGCTCGACTCAACAGACAGATTGCAGAACCATCAGAGTTTGTTGAAATTCTGGCTTCATAAATGTTATCATGTCTGTAACCTTTCAGAACCACTTTGCATGTACAATTACTTACAACTTCACAGTGTTCTTCACAGAAATCCACATGATAACCACTGTCACATATTTGACTCACACTTAGCAGATTCTGTTTAAGTCCTGAGACAAGAGCTACTGTTTCAATGATGACATTCCCAAGATTGATATTGCCATATCCCAGATTTTTTCCCATGTTGCCATCTCCATAAGAAACTCCTGGTCCAGCTTTCTCCACAAAATCTGATAGCAGGGCTTTATTTCCAGTCATATGTCCTGAACATCCACTGTCCAGAACTCGGATGTTTTTCCTGTTGCCCTGCAATCACAAAGACCACTATTGGTTAGTTTTAAGGACCCAGACTTGCTTGGATCCTTTGGCCTTTTAAGTTTGTTAGCATTTGCAGCGGATTTAGTTTCAGAGTTTATGCTAACATTGTGTTTATCAGATTTTATATCAGACTTTGCATCAGACTTTACACTAGAAGGAATTACACTAACTTTCTTTAAAGAAGATTTTATTTGATAAAGATCATAGTACAAACTATGATATTCCTTACAAGTATAAATGGAATGCCATAAACTACCACAATGAAAACAAGGATTTTGTGGTTTAAACCTAACAGACTGACTCTTAACTCCTGATCTAGGAGGTAAAGAGTTTATATCTTTATATTTCCTGCAAAAAGAAGCAAGATGGTTAGAGTTTCCACAGTTATAACATTTCTTTCTAGGAGCATTAGGAACAAGCATATAATTATTGCTTTTATTCACACCTTCCTTTCCATTCCTATTTTTCCTAGCTTCCTTTACCTTGTTCACATTTCTAATCTCTTTCAGCTTATGCTTAAGCTGCTTCTTTGTCACTAAACCTATGTTTACTGAAGCTGGTTTGTCCTGTTTTAATTTGTCATAAGTTGACTTTTCTTTGACTTCTGTTCTAGAATCTTTCATCTTTTCAGAATCAGACATTACAGTTTTTGCTACAAACTTAACATGATTAACTTTAGGCTTTTCAGCTTTCTTGGTAAAGTTTGGTATAATGGCATATTTTCCTTTTCTACTTTATCATCTTCACAACCTAAGCCCTCTTTCCAGTTTCCACTACTTAGTATATTCTGAGTTGTTCTGCCAGAGTTAGTCCAAGTTTTGATGATTTCTCTTTCCTTTTCTAATTTAGATTTAAGAGATTTATTCAGTTTTAGCACTTCATCTCTAACATACAAAGCATCATCTCTTTCTTTCTGAGTTTGATGGAACATAACTAACTCTTTTTCTAAATAGTCATTTATGTTTCTAAGAGAAAGACTTTCAGATGTTAATCTTTCATTTGTTAAAGTCTAATCTCTAAAACTAATGAACATGGCCCTTCAGTACCTCCCTCTCACCCGACCTGACATTTGCTATGCCGTCAATCAAGTTTGTCAGCTGCTTACTTGCTATATCCTCCGCCCTTTTGCGCAGTTTTAAGATATAATCTCAACTCAGTAATATCATCAGTATGAAAATCAAAGGTTGTTTGAGGTACCTTCAATTCAGCAGTTTCAGGACTGCTATCAGCATTTTCCATCAAGGCATAGTTCACCTCATCTTCAGAATCTGAAGTGTCTGTCCAGCTTTTCTTATTTGTGACAAGTGCCTTGCCTTTATCACTTTTTCCTTTCTTGCTGTCAGGAGATATGTGACCTCTTTCACCACAATTGTAGCATTTGACATTTGAGTTGTCTCCTCTGTCAGATTTTCCTCCTTTGCCTTCAGACTTTTTGAATCCTTTCTTTTCAGAACTTCCACCTTTCCTGGAAAACTTCTTGCACTTTCTGAATTTCCTATAGGCTATCTTTGTGATACCCTTCACCATAAGAGCACACAGTTGCATCACCTCTGCATCAACATCCACTTCAGATAAACTCTCAGTTTCTTAATCATCATCATCAGAATCTGATGATTCTGAATCAGACTTTATGATGAGAGCCTTTCCTTTGCCCCTCTTTGAGATGACCACTTTAGGAGATTCCTCATCAGGTTTAAGAGCAACTTTCCTTGACTTTCTTCCATGCCTATTGCTCCTTTCATCCATCTCAAGTTCATGAGTCTTGAGCATACCATAAATTTCATCAAGAGTAGTTTCAGTAAGGTCATAGTTGTCTCTTATGGTAGTAGACTTCAAATCCCAATTTTCAGGAAGAGCTAAAAGGAATTTTAGATTTGAATCTTCAAGATCATATTCCTTGTCCACCAGTAACAGATCATTCAAGAGTTTGGCAAACTTGTCATATAAATCAGTTAATGACTTATCAGCTTTTGAGTCAAAGTGCTCATACTCTTGAGTGAGAATAGTCTTCCTGTTCTTTTTGATTGCATCAGTTCCCTGGCATCTTGTCTCCAAAGCATCCCATATCTCCTTTGTAGTCTTGCATCCAATTACCCTGTTTGACATGACATTATCAATTGCACTATCCAGCAAATGCCTTACCCTTGCATCCTTGGCAATAGATGAGATATCTTCAGGTGTGTATTCACCTTTCTCCTTTGGTATGGTCTTTGCTGGTTGATCAACAACTGCAACAGAGAGCTTTGTAGGCTTATAAGGTCCTTCATTAATTATATCAAGGTATTCTGGATCTCTAGCTTCCAGAAATATAGCCATCTTCACTTTCCATATAGGATACTCAAATGGTCTCAGTATGGGAACCCTAATAGTCTCATATTGACTGTGGGTTTGAGTGTTTTGAGTATCTTGAGTTTTGGTGGGCTTAGTTGGAGTTTGTGTTTCTTCAGACATGATTGATTTTTTGGATCTTAATGTATGAGTGTTAATAGAAAGGCTTTAATACCACTTGTTAGGTCACACAACACTATAGAAGGGGATTGAATATAGTGTTTATACAATCAAATCGATTTCGAGCACAAGTATGTAACAGTAATCAAGTATATTCAATATAATAAACTCTGTTATAATAGAACAGTTGTTCTCTCTCAGTGATGAACAATATTACTAAGAGTTGCTAGGTTATAATGTATAATATTTCTCATGAATGATAACACATATAGTGTTACAACCGGTATTTTCGTGTAATATTATTTGTGGATTTGGTATAATATTAAAGCCGAATGAAAATATATTCAATGATTGTACGTTTGTGTGAGTGAAAATTTCTGCATTATAAATCTGCTTTATGTAGTATATGATTTTTCAAAGCAAGAATTTATTTAATTTCTTTATTTTTTATTTATAAGGAATATTCTAAACCTTGGAAAAATTTTCTTTTAAAAGGTATTTTGTTCACAAATTTTGAAAATGATTTTATAAAGTCTCTAAAAATCCAAGTTATTTTATGGTATAAATTTTATAATTTTTGAACTTGTGTTTTATTTTATAAAAATAAATCTTTATAAATATAATTAGCAAATTATATAGTTATCCTTGCATGCAAATTCCTTCCATACATTCCAAAAGGGCTAAAGAGTCAATAACCACCCCACTAACTCTTATTTCCTAGCCAAATACCTTCTTTACCCTTGCATACAAATTGAACCAAGTTCAAGTGGAAGGCTAATCATGTCAATTCCTAATTCCACTCACTTTTTCCAATACAAAAACCATAAAACAAGCAAAGACATGATCATTTTCACTCATCACCCACACCACACTCATTCTTCTCTCCCTCCTCCTCCCTCACTCTCGGCCCTCCCTCTCTCACTCTCGGGTTTAGCCGAGAACCACCCCCTCCCCATTTTTCTTCATTCCTCAACCAAGCTTCCACTCTTTACACAAGTAAATGTTCCTTCCCATACCATGATCACTCATATTTCAAAGAGTTTTGAGTAGAAAGTTTAAGTTTAAATGTTGCATGTAAAGGTTCTAGTGAAACTCAAAATACAACCTTGATTCTTGTGAGTTTAGGGTTGTTTTTTAGAGGACTACAAGGAATGGAGAAGTGCCAAGTCTTGAGAGGGAAACTCTTGATGATTAAATGGACATTCCCATCCATTTCATTTTTCCATGACCATATGGGAGCCGAATGAATGGTCTTTAAGACTATTCTTGTTGCTTAACTCAATTTTTGCATGTTTATGTGATAATGACTTGAATTTTGTGGTGAAAATTTGATAAAACTCTTTGCATGCTAAGTGATCATCTAGGTATAGCTTATGCTAGGCTTGCATGTCAATTTTATGATAGAATATATGTAGAAAATGTGTTGTTTTGGTTTGCAAAAACCCGAAGACATGCATGCATGTGGATTTCTCTTAGAATGTTATAAGATTTTGATCATTTGGAAAGATTTTGTTAGTGAGCCTTAATTTCAGTAGGAATAATGTGTTAATATTGATTTATTCTTCTTGTTGCATGGTAATAATTTGTGGTTATCTTTTATAAAAATGCATATCTTGTTGTTTCAAAAACTTAATGATTGGTGAGTTGAGAAACGTGATCTCTTTTGTTTTGCCATAATTGTACCTTAGGTAAGGATTATCTCACCCAAGGTTATTTTGAGAATAAGGGAGTTAATTCAGTAGATTACCATGTTCAAGTCTTGGTTTGAGTATTGGGTTCTTGGTAATTGAGTTTGTCAAGTCAAAAACCTTGGAGAAATTAGAGTTATAGTTTCTGCAGAAAATCAGTTTAGTACCCTGAGGTTTAGAGTGAGTTTTGACCATGTCATTGATGTGCACTTTGAGACCCAAGCCACCAGAAGTTAGTATTGGGAGTATATAAAAGGTTTTATGTGTTGGTTGGAGGTTTGCATGTCATTTGGTTAGGTGCACAAGTAGAATAACAAAATCTGTCCAGCAGGGAACAATTTTGTTGCAACTTAGAAATAGGGAGATTTGACCATGTCATGGGTAGGCCCTCATTAGGCCCTGTTGGGCCTTAGTTAGAGGGAGTGTCAGAGAAGTTTTTCCAACCATATTTCATAGGATATGAGTTAGAACCATGTGTCACAAGTTAATTCAAGTCAGGGCGTTTTCTGCCCAGAAAAACAGGGGAACCTTGGACTTTTAGCTTAGGCCCAAGAAGGCCCAAGCCAGGCCCTTGAGCCACATCAAGTTTTTGAGATGCCCTTAGGTCAGGAGAGTCTTGTGTAAAAGTTTTGAAGGAAAACTTGTAGTTTAAGAGTGTCTAATGCACTCAAGAAACCATAGTTGTCATTCTGAAATTTGCACCAGTGAGCACTTTCACTTATCACATAGTTTTAGAACACTTAGAAGTGAGTATTAGGTCGACCACCATAGTTGTAAGATAGTATAAGGTCAGTAGAGCAAAAGGCACAAGTGAGGGTCAATAGGTTTTGGATAGTTTAGGAAAGGCACATCGAGTTAGGAAGCCAAAATTAGAAGACCTTGTCTAGTTTAGCGACCAAGTGACTTAAGTTGTGAGTCGAGATCATCCAAGCCTAGTGTTGCATTATGGTATATATGTTGTTATTTGGTATTAATATATGATATGAGAATATGTGGCTATGTGTGTATAATTGTAATTTAAAGGTGAATATAAATTAAGTGCATATAGGCCTAATTGCCATCCGTGTTTAATTTCGAGTTGTAAATAGGTTAAGATGGTAAGAATATATTATAATGAGGATTATTATTATTTATGTAGGATCTCGAGACGAGGGAAAACTTGCCATAAAGGTCGAGTGAAGCTCCAGTTGCTCCTACCAGTCAGACCAGACCAGCCTTTCTCAAGGCAAGTGATTCAACTTGACCTTCGTATTTACTGCTAATGGTTCATATATTGTTGCAACTATCCTGAGTCATGTTGTTATATTTGAATCAAGTGTATCTTATGTTTATCTTTGAATCATATAGAAATGCCATGAACCCTCGAGTACGTATTGTAAGTAGTTCAAAAGTCTTATCATGACAGTATATTAAAGTAATTCGAATGCCATGATAAAATAAAGTGTTGTTATAGCACTCGGTTGATCCTCTTGATTACCATGCTAATGATTCCTAAGTAATGATATCTCATCCTGATATTTGAACCCCTATAGAACCTTACCTTGATACCTGAAAGCCAGATATTTATCAAAGTTGTCCCTAATTGATTGGTACCCCTCTTTCTTATCCTAAAGCTTGTCAATTCTGATATATCCTGAGCTAAAAATCATTTCTTCATACCTTAACACCCTTAGTATTCATGAAGCTTACATTCTTGATGATCCAGCACTTGAACCTTGATGAGAAACCATTGCTTTAAGCCCAAATTGGCACTTCCTTTCATGATATCCAATAGCCTCACTAAATTCCCTTGTCCAAACTTTGATACATGAAAACCATTCAGTTACCCTAATAGAGTTTAGTTTTGTGATTCATGGCTCTGAGAGTTAGCACCATTTCCCCGTGTTTCGAGTTGATCTATAATCCTTTGATAAAGATGTTTACTGTAAAAAGAGATTTTGTCATAATTCGGCATCAGTTTTTGAAATAAATAAAATGTGGCTTTTTCAGTCCCAAAGGGGGGTAAATGTTTTTCTTTGAATGGTGGATCTGGACTGAGACGCGAGTCCTTTCTATAATTATATTAGGCTTAAAAGTTGCCTAGGGATTCCCATTAATGTTTTAGAACCCAGCGAGGTTCGGGATTACTTCGCGGCTGATCACCGGCTGTAATCCGTAGCGTCATAAAATGATTTTGATTAAGATATGATTTTGAAATTGTTTTGATACAAGCAAATGATGCCATCACTCATAGTTTTATCCCTCGTTATCATTAGTTATGTCTTTCCATTGTCATTCTTTAATGAATATCTCGATTTATGTTTTGTATCGTACTGTTAGCACTTGTTGAGCATTTGGCTCACTTCTTGCTTTACCCTGATATTACAGCTAGCAGCTATGGTTAGATTCAAGCAGACTGCCCGTAAGACCTGTGATGCTGATGCTTATGTTCGAGCTCAGGTTGAATAAGTGATAGTAGTTTGTGTGAGGACTCGGTATTTATAATCAGTTGTAATAGATGGTAGTGTTGGGCTGTTCCAAACCCTAAACTGTAAGATCTTGGATTTGGTTGTGTTATCTCTTTTAAAATTTTGTAATAACTATATTTAATTTGCTGTTTAAGTTGGGGGCGTGACAGGTTATGGTATCAGAGCTACGGTTTAGAGTCCCTGGACAGCCCAAATAGGTTATAGGATATGTGTGTAGGTTATAGATAATATGCGAGAGAGTAGGATAAGTAAATTTATTATTAATACTCCTCTTATTGGTTGTCAGCAAAGGGCGCATTTCTCGTCATCCTCTGGGTCGGACGACACTATTGCTTTCACAGTGTATTCTGAGTTGAGGTGCGAGTTCGACATGCTTCAGGGCAAGTACGACCGACTGATAGACCGACTGAAGAACGTGTATCCGGACAGCCGAAACTACGAAGGGATGCCCAAGAAGCAGATGACTGCGAGACTTGAGACCTTGCTTAGTACGTCAACACTAAGCTTAAGGAGATGCCAGCGCACCGGGACCGCACCAGCCAGTATGTCATTCAGATGGTGGCCGATGAGCTCCAGAGCATTGTGAAGATGCTTCGAGAGGAAAAGACTACCAAGCCCCGTTCAGATGGAGTGGAGCCTTAGTTCTTTCCATTTACCTTTCATGTTGTTGTACTATCAGACTCTGTGGAATCCCCAGTTGTTTCCGTTGTTTCCTTTAATTAAGCCTGTTATTCCTAGAATCAGACTTTGTCCTAATCCTATGTATTGTGACCTTTAAAATTTCAATAATTATGTGCTATTGTTCCATTTGCTCTCAACTGTTATTTTACGTTTTTATCATCATATCTGCTTAATTTGGAAACTTGACCCCATATGTAAATGAGAATGCCATGCGATACCCTCGAATCATTTTATCATTCATATCTGTTTTGACACAACTCTTATTTCAGGATCATGCCTCCCAAAAAGAAGAACCCAACAACCACATCCACCACAGACCCAAACATTCTTCGACTACTGGAAACCTTGCAACAGCAGACCAATGTTATAGCTCAACAACAACTAACTCTTCAACAACGAATTGAAAACCAAGATAACCGTGAGCCACACCAACCACCTGAACCACCAGTACCACCTAGACAAATTGTCACTGTAACACCCCCAAATCCGGGGTCGGGGATCCGGGTTGTCACGAGTTCCATTTTTCTTAATAACACCCAATCTTAATAAATAATCAACTACTCTGTACTGTGACCCCAAAATAAACACACACACCACAAGTTATAGTCTCAGAGATGAATATCCAAAAAATAATCACAAGTCATTTTATTCCACAATTATCTGCCAATACACCTTAAAAGGGTTTCTGAATAAATTTACATTTCTTTGCCATTATTACAATTCATAAATATACATAAATCTGGTACATCAAAAGTTGAAGCCTAGCCTATTGGTAGTTCCTACCTCAGCTACAGCGACATCAACGCCTATAGGAAACTGCGGAACGTTTCCTAATCGCTTTCGAATCGGGAGCTTGGTCATGTTCATCTTTTCTATCTGTTGTTGTGTGATGAAAGAAGAAAGCAAGGGTGAGCAGCAAGCCCACCAAAATAATATGTATAATGATTAACAATATATGAGCCTTCTCATAGTACTCATGAAAGTCTTGGTCAAAAGAAATGAACCAAGTTTGATATCTTAATGCGATGAAGTCGCAAAATATTCAGTATACATACATATATACTTTTCAAAATCTTGGAAGTCCACTTCCATGCATAATATACACAGAGTTCCAGTTTATAACTGTATAAAAAATAAATATTGTTGCAAGGTGATCTCATATATCTAACCTTGTCTCAACGTTTTTCTGAAAGTCTTTGATATGCATAAGATAATCATTTACTAGATATAAGTTTAAAAGATGAAGTTACAAGATACTCCAATATCCTTATATCCGAATACTACTTGAACTACCACCGTTCAAGTTATAATCAGTTTCAAAAGTTCATCACCCAGATGAGACTACAAGATAAGACTTGAATAGATTCAATCTTTGAACATCATTATAAATAATGAAGTTACGAGATACTTCATTAAGTCCCGATATATATATACACCTATATATATATACATTTCATACACTCCTTGAAAACCTCTGTTATGAAAATTATAAACAGAGTTGCAATATCCAATGAATTTGGAAAGGAGAAAACCTTGGCATAAACCTGATATCTTGCTGATCAGGCAAAGATACCAATAAGTAACCTTTTCTACTAGTAGATGGACGAATTCCTCACTGGTCATCACCCTGGTCGCAATAGGACCTTATGATGGACTGTCACTCAGCCACTTACGCATTTGATGGACTCCCACTGAGCCACTTACACTTTCATGGACGCCCACCGAGCCCATGTTGCTTATGCCGACTCGATAGATGGACTTACTTCCCGAACGTTGGGTAAGTAATCAATTAATTTATCAAAACAGCAACCTCATTGCGAATGTAAAATACACCACTGAGCCGGATCCCCCGGGTTTTGAGCGAATATTTAAATCCCCTTTGAAAGGAAGATCTTAAATGTAAAAATGAGTTTTGGGATCCGCTCTAACTTTTAAAAATCATTTTGAAGACTCGAAAACACTTTAAAGAGTGTTTGGAATACCGCTGATTTAATAAAGTAAATCAGTCCCGATATATTAGAAAATATCTGAATATTATTATTTAAATAATATTCCCATAATGATAATCCTTATAAAAATAATTGAAGTAGAAGTTGTAAAACTTTATACTTGAAACGAGTATTAAATAACCAAAGATATACTTATTCGAAAGTACTATCTTTATTTGAATAATCAAAATAAGTTTGATTATCGACACCTTATTCTTTAATAAAATAAAGAATATATCTCAGCAAATAATCGGAGTCATAGATCCTCAAATGAATATTTAAAATAATATTTAATAAATAAAATAAAAGGAGTCATAAGTCCTCGGATGAATATTCAAGTAATATTCATTAAATAATATAAAGGAGTCATAAGTCCTCGAATGAATATTCAAGTAATATTCATTAAATAAAATAAAGTGAGTCATACATCCTCAATTGAATATTCAAATAATATTCATTAAATAATATAACTGAGTCATAAGTCCTCAAATGAATATTCAAAATAATATTCATTAAATAAATATTCATTAAATAGAATAAAGTTAAAGTTATCGAATAAACCTTATTCGATTAATAGTTTTGAAAACTATAACCATATATATATAAATATATATATATATATTATACTCGGGAACATCGACTCCCGGTTTAGAAATATGTTCACCTTTTGATCCCCTATACTAAGGGTAAACTCGAATACCGCTTATCTCTAGCATAGGTATTATGCAACTATAAGCATTTTAACTAACAGATATATAATTCAAGAATATGAAACAGGCTTGCATATATACCATATCACATGCTACAATATATCGCAAGAATTTGCTAATAACAAATATGCATTTATCGCAAGATCATGCATATACATATATACATCACAACAACAGTATAACGGGTAGAAAACTTGTCTGAGCGACTGGGGGTTACGAATGGCTCGGGACGAGTCTGGTAACCTATAAACAACAAGTAAGTTGGAATTAAACCAAAGTCACTTGTAAATCTATACTCTAACCAACTTAGACTCTGACGCTCGTTTTGCGCTTACTGATTCTCTTAAGTCACTCGAGTACCCTCGGCTCCACCATTTTTAATAAATTACCCATTACGAGTTTTAAGGCGATTCCTTCGCGAGTGTCTTACCAACTGCCTAACACACTTAACATAATTGATTCATACACTATTAACCATTTTTAGGTCTTTAACCTATGTTTCAAAGTAAGGCGAGGGGTAATGTTTCGTTCGCGAAATGTCGTTACTTAAAACGGCCGTTTCTCCTAAACCGTACATCGGAATCAAACGAACTACATATCAAAACGAAGCTCGTAACATGAAATATCTAAACATGGCAATGGTCAAAACCTAGCAGGGAGTTCTCGGGTCCTAATGTTATGAACAAAAGCAGTCTAAAGTAAATCGGACATTACGACGGCTATGTTTACGCGATTTCCCAAAATTTTACCAAACCAATTCAACCACCAATCAATCCCAATTCACAATCCAATCAAAACTCCATCCATACCATACTACAACAGCCCCAACAAATCAATATTACCAATTCATACTTATTTCTCAATTATGAACTAAGAGTTTACTTAAGTTCATTGACTAATAACCAAGATTTCCAACTCCAAAAATATCACAAAATCAACCAATCTCTAAACACACAATAATCATGCCTCTCACCAACTAAACTACTCATAACAAGCTTTAAACATGATTACACACCCATTACACTAACCCATCATCTAAACATTAGGAAATCTAAACAACAAAACCTAAAACTAAGATCATGAAGAGTTATACCTTCCTTGAAGCTTTTAATCCATGAAAGATCCTTAGAATGCCCATGGAAGCCTTAATCTAACCTCCTACAAGCTTGATCTTTCAAAGAAATTAAGAACACAAAAATTAATTTCAAGAAGTACTATTCACCATCTTCTTCCTTGATTTATAAAAAAAAATTGGCTTGGAATTAGAAGCTTAAACTTATAGGAAGTATGTAACTATCCATGGGGAAGCTTAGATAAATACCTTGCCAAATAGTAAGTGGTGGAGCTTGGATCTTCATTTTTTAAGAAAAGGGGCTGAGAGCAAGATGAAGAAAAGAAGCGTTTTGTGATTTGTTTTGATTTGCCTTGGTTGCTTTTGTTTTGTTTTTGGTTAATTACCTTTCTAACCTTGACTTTGTGTGGTTTTAAATCAACCACATCTCCTTCCCCTTATGTCATGCTTATGTCACCTTGCACATGTCATAATGCTTCCACTTGTCCACGCCTTGTGGTTTGATGATGTCACAATCCTTGGCTTCTTGTACAAGCTTGTCTCTTGGTCACTTATTTGTTTTACGGTTCGCTTATCTTTCGTTCTCGTTTATCATTTGAGAGATCATATCCGGGATCTTATTACTTGGGTTTCCTTAACCTTTCTCAATACATTATATTCCTTTTATGATCCTCTCTTATAATCCTTTAATTTAAATCCTTCTTATCATGTTACCTTATACTCAATTCTTTCTGTATCTAGTGGATTTCCGGGAAAAATCAAAGTGTTCGAATTTGGATTCTGACGATCTTTACATACACTTATATCCCATATAAAGTACTAATAAAATCTCAGAATATCCATAACAGAACCCCTACATAGTGTGGCATGAAAAGTTTTCTCATTCAGCAAAAACACTATTCATAAGGGTTTCAAAAATTTCCAAAAATTGGGGTTATTACAGTCTTCCCTCCTTAAAAGGATTCCGTCCCGGAATCAGATAGAAAATGAATAGGGATACTCTCTTAGCATTGCACTTTCTAACTCTCGAGTAAATTTTCCCACATTGTGGTCCTACCACCAAACTCTGCCTAGTTTGATAACCTTTCTCCTAAGCACTTGTTTCTTTTCACTCTATAACCCTTTCTGGTTGCTCCCTATAGGTTATGTCTGGTTGCATGTCTATGCGCTCATATGCCCTTATTTGTCTGGCATCCGAATTATACTTCCTTAATATTGATACGTGGAACTCGTTATGAACTTGCTACATGTTCGGGGTTAGGGATAGCTCATATGCTAACTTCCCAATACGTCTTAATATATTCAAGGGTCCAACAATTCGTGGACTTACTTTCCTCTCTTTCCAAACCTCATCAATCCTTTCCAAGGGAATACCTATAACAATATTAGGTCCCCTATTTCATACTCTTTGTCCTATCGAGTCAAATCAGCATACCTCTTATGTCCATCTTGGATTACTACCAGCCGTCCTCTGATTAGATCTATTATATCCCTGGTCCTTTGGACTACTGCGGGTCCGAGCATCTTGCGCTCTACTACTTCATCCTAACATAAGGGAGATCGACATTGTCTTCCCTCAAGGATCTCATAAGGCGATATCTCAATACTGACATATGATCTATTGTCGTAAGAAAACTCAATCCGTGTTAAGTGATCATTCCAATTTCTTTCAAGTCTATTGCACAGACTCTCATCATAGCTTCTAGCACTATGGCTTTTGCTTCTCAATACCCATTCTTTTCCATTTTGTAGTCATTACTATCTTCCGTACATATACTATATTGGTTACACTTTTGCTCGTTAGCGTTCTATAACCTTTTAATAACCACGTCAACCTTAGTATCACGAACGCGTTAGAATCGGAATACCACCGTACTGATACTACTTCCCTTAGCTGCTTCCATCTTCGAAAGCTTGATCCATCATATAGAAGTAAAAGAACTTATTGAGAGATCACTATGATCATGAACACTTGTTATATTGCATAGTTAGTACAGAAGGTGGCCAGCCTTTAGTACTTGACAAGCAATTAAACAATAGCTGGTATCCTCTCGGCTTCTATTACACAGATAGATAGTCATTCGGCAATACCTCCCCTTCTGGAAGGGTTGTTCTTCTCAGTTATATGAAATGAAAAGAAGAGAAAAGAATGAATTGAAGAGAATTATATATATATAAATTATGCTGCCACAAAATATCTGGCTTGGAATTTACCTCTGAACTATAGAGGTTTGCCATAGGAGAACGAAACATATGTGTATATAAATCCACATCAAGTATAATAGCATCGCATTTCACATGCTTAAATATTTACTATTCCATCCATCATTCTATGGACCCATGCTCTTGCTCGAGCTTATACACAATCACCTTCGAAACTCCCTCGACATCGAAAATCGAATCTGGAATCTCATTTTATACATCATCGTTACTAGAATTCTATGCTTGCATCGCAACCTTCCTCGTATAGTAATATGACTCTCTATTCATAAGAGGGAATAAATATTCAATAGGTAGATACTCTACTTAATTAGTCTATCAATGATAACTTATACACTACCACGACCCGATTAGTGGTACTCAATCTCAACATCCATTCAAATACAACTCTCACGGTTGTAATCAGCTCATTACTCGCAGAATCATTGCTGCCTTACTATGGTCCACCACTGACCTACTGTAGTCATTCACGTCCCATGAAATCTTAATATCTAACCATACGGAGTCCATACATGTCGTATCAAATCCTTCTAAGGAGGTAACATAATCACCATTCATGATTCATGAAGAACACTCCTGATTCTGACATACATACATGACATGAAGCAGATAAAATTGCAGAAGAGTTTCGCTCAAAGCAACGATAGCAGGTTAATACCATTCTTAATCATATGTCTTCAATAGAAGACTTAACTCAAAGGTTTGTTTGGTCCTTTTTGGAATAGGATCCTGGCTTATTCTCAAGATAGTACCTTCTAAGATAGATAGCCCGCTCATGGCGATTACACAAATTAAACCTTTACCAAACTACTATTACGGTTGGGTATTGCACAGTCATCAGAAGGAATGTCAATCTTCCAAACCATAATACAACCTTCATAGCTTTAACCATCATCACTGTATTCCTTTGGCACAAGCGCCTATAATTATCCTCTTACCTTTAAAGTGTCGGCCACCTCTTTGGCCTTTCCTGATAGTAAAATTTCCTTACAGTCAATGTCATTTTAACCACCTCCAAATAAATTTTCTACCTCATTTCAATCACAGCTTATGTGAAGATGTTTTCCTTAAAATCTGATGAGTAAAAAAAATATCACCATTTTTCCATAAGTTATTGCCTCAATCTTTAGAGGTTAATCACTGTCGCGACTGACTCTCGATCGTACTTAGATCATCTTTTGTCTTAGGTCCTAATTGCCCTGAACAATTTCGACCTTTACTGGTTCGATCCATACTTTCTCGTGGTTTAACACGTGCCCCACTTGGCATCATTATAATTACATCATATTTCCTTTATTAACATTTTTATTCTTGAGAATTTTGAATATTTCCTTTCTTCTTGTAAAACCTCTAAGGTTATCCTTCAGTCGTTCCTCCTGTATTCCCTAGATACAGGGCATATCAAAATACCATTTACTAATACTAGAACCATTGTCTATATACTTCTGAAAATTTCTCCACTGATTTCTTAAAGGTTGTTATTACCTTAATCCTTTCCAATTCATACTGTCAGAACTCATACTATCCCTATTAAGGGTGAAATGCCAACCTTTATGCATTCCCCTAGGATTCATTTTAATTACCGATGTTCTATCCTTAATTCCACCTTTAAAAAGGTACATGCATCCTTCCATGGATAATCAAGTCATATATCCCTGATAAGGGTGTCTTATTCAATCATTCCCACCTCGATAGTATATGCCTAATTTCACAATAACATCTGTATTCAAAATGAGGTCAATCAAAATGGCCTCCAAAAGATAACAACGGTTATCCGCTTTTCTTTCCTAATTTGGTAATGATAACATGGATGTTCTGGAAGATATTGGTCGTGTTCAACGTGAACATCTTCTTAATAAATCCTCATTTTCTTTTGTTTTTTTTTCTCAACAGTCATCTCAATGTTGGGATGTCTTTCATACCTGGCGTCTCCCTTTCTGGGTATCAAGCCACCAGTCTTACACTTCACATTCTTGAAGGTCGCTTCCTTCCTCCAATTCTCCTAATTTTCTTACTTCCTTGTCTCCTCAGTCTATCCGCGTCTCATTATTTATCCTTCGAACTATCTCAAGGTTTCCTCGAATCCTCCCAGCTTACAGGGGATAAAATATATGTATCTCTTATGCCTTCAACCATCAATTTTAACTCATGGTGAATCACCCTCATCCTGACGATTACATACTTTTCTATTTCTATTACTATGATTCTTTAGGTTTTCCTCATACCCAACTCCCTTATCATTCCTCAAACTCTATTGCCTTAATATTCCTTTCCACTTCAGTTTCTTTTTATTTTCCTTTCTCTTATAATTATTTCATGAACCAACACAACATAAGCATTGATTTCAAATATCCCGTCATTCTGGATTCGTGTCCTCAGAATGAATCTTGACAACTTTTACAACTTAGATTCATAATTCATCATACTCGTCCGCCTTTATTCTGGCTCTAAAGCTTTTACACTATCTCCATAACCTTGGGAAGTACTTTCCTGAAAACAATTGACTGAACTTCAATCAGTTTATTGTAACCTCTAGCTCCGTGCCTTCCTTGGACTTTCACCAGCGGGTGGTCTCTCTCTTAGGAGGGTAAGTGACAAAAACACTCTTTTGTGATTCGTCAATCATTTAGAATCTCAAATGATTCCTGTATTTCCTTTAGCCAGGCTCTTACCTCGACTGGGTCAGCTTGTTCCTTGGAACTCTGAGAGCTTAGCGACTTAAAGAACCTGAAAGAATTTCTCACCGCATTGTTTCCTCAGGGTGGTGGTTGGGGATAATAGTATAAGTCCTGTTTAGGCAGGTCCATGAATTGCCCAATAGGAGTACCATCCTGATTCTCCCTATCTTGTTCAACTTCTGTTTTCTCAGTATGAAAT
This sequence comes from Apium graveolens, assembly GCF_009905375.1. Taxonomy (NCBI): domain Eukaryota; kingdom Viridiplantae; phylum Streptophyta; class Magnoliopsida; order Apiales; family Apiaceae; genus Apium; species Apium graveolens. The sequence continues at coordinate 234,855,420 of NC_133654.1, read as the reverse complement.
GTTCCAACCTTCTCCCATAATCGGGGTTATCTTATACGTTAAAAATCCTTGTTTTCCACTTCATTATGTTATGGGTTCCTTCTATGTTGATGTCGACCTCCCTGACTATCACGTTCAGGGTTTGCTCTAAATCTTATTCCTCAAACTAGCTTTCATCTAAGATCTCATCTTTAAGTTCTTGAACATTTGGAACCCAAATTGTGTCCTCATTATTCCCTTATCATCTTTCTCGGTATTAATCTCTTATCTATTTGTTGGCTCTCTGCCTTCATTCATCACTTTTTCTGGCACAATCTGTTCTTTTCCAATAATTCAGGCTGTATTGCAATCTCAAACAGCTTTTCGGTACCGGCTCCGGTTACCTTCACTTCTATTTCCATTTTCTCAAAACCTCTTATAAACTCTCTCAAAGACATTATCATCTTGAGTCTCTCCTTTTTACCAAGGGCATCAGCCACCACATTGGCTTTCCCCGAATGATAAAGAATCTCATAATCGTAATCCTTGATTAGCTCTAACCGCCTCCTCTGGCGTATGTTGAGCTCTTTCTACGTGAAAATGTACTAGAGCACTTATGGCTTAGGTAATTCTCGCACATCTCTTCATACAAGTAGTGCCTCCAATCTTTAGGGCAAAACTATTGCCATGAGCCCAAGCTCATAGGTGGGGATATCGAATTTTATATTCCCTTAATTTTCTTGACGCGTACGCGATTACCTTGTTGTGCTGTATAAGAAGCACCCTAATTCCTTATGCGAAGCGTCAATACAAATCACAAAATCTCATTTTCCATCCGGAAATGCCAACCTAGGAGCCGTCACCAACCTTTGCTTCAGTTCTTGAAAGTTGTGCTCGCATTTCTCTATCCATTCGAACTACTCAGTCTTATGAGTGAGCCGCATTAGAGGGGCTACTATCTCTACAAACTTGAATGAACCTCCGGTAGTGACCCACCAATCCTACCTCTGGTAGTTTCCCAAACCATGGTTATCAATTCCTCAATGGTCCTTTATTCATTCTTGTTAGGATCCCCCATGGGATCCTCCTCAGCAACAATCCCTTCTAGGACAACATCCTCAACCGCTACATCCTCAATATGAACATCATCCGGTCCCTCATTAGGACGCTCTATCGGATCCACAATCTGATCTCCAATACCTAATAAAATATCATCGTGTTGTTGCTCCTCAGCCTCAGGGTTCGGAGTCCCGCTACCATATACGATAACGAACTACGCTTCTATCACGATATTTATAAGGGTTCCCATAAGGGTTTTAACTGTCAGTACTACGTTAGGTAGCCCGACTATGAACTTCGCAAGAGTTCTTATTATCTTTGTGAACTTATCATCTTAACGTCACATCATCTCTGAGGTTTATAACGCTTAGCTCTGATACCACTTCTGTAACACCCCCAAATCCGGGGTCGGGGATCCGGGTTGTCACGAGTTCCATTTCCCTTAATAACACCCAATCTTAATAAATAATCAACTACTCTGTACTGTGACCCCAAAATAAACACACACACCACAAGTTATAGTCTCAGAGATGAATATCCAAAAAATAATCACAAGTCATTTTATTCCACAATTATCTGCCAATACACCTTAAAAGGGTTTCTGAATAAATTTACATTTCTTTTCCATTATTACAATTCATAAATATACATAAATCTGGTACATCAAAAGTTGAAGCCTAGCCTATTGGTAGTTCCTACCTCAGCTACAGCGACATCAACGCCTATAGGAAACTGCGGAACGTTTCCTAATCGCTTGCGAATCGGGAGCTTGGTCCTGTTCATCTTTTCTATCTGTTGTTGTGTGATGAAAGAAGAAAGCAAGGGTGAGCAGCAAGCCCACCAAAATAATATGTATAATGATTAACAATATATGAGCCTTCTCATAGTACTCATGAAAGTCTTGGTCAAAAGAAATGAACCAAGTTTGATATCTTAATGCGATGAAGTCGCAAAATATTCAGTATACATACATATATACTTTTCAAAATCTTGGAAGTCCTCATCCATGCATAATATACACAGAGTTCCAGTTTATAACTGTATAAAAAATAAATATCGTTGCAAGGTGATCTCATATATCTAACCTTGTCTCAACGTTTTTCTGAAAGTCTTTGATATGCCTAAGATAATCATTTACTAGATATAAGTTTAAAAGATGAAGTTACAAGATACTCCAATATACTTATATCCGAATACTACTTGAACTACCACCGTTCAAGTTATAATCAGTTTCAAAAGTTCATCACCCAGATGAGACTACAAAATAAGACTTGAATAGATTCAATCTTTGAACATCATTATAAATAATGAAGTTACGAGATACTTCATTAAGTCCCGATATATATATACACCTATATATATATATACATTTCATACACTCCTTGAAAACCTCTGTTATGAAAATTATAAACAGAGTTGCAATATCCAATGAATTTGGAAAGGAGAAAACCTTGGCATAAACCTGATCTCTTGCTGATCAGGCAAAGATACCAATAAGTAACCTTTTCTACTAGTAGATGGACGAATTCCCCACTGGTCATCACCCTGGTCGCAATAGGACCTTATGCTGGACTGTCACTCAGCCACTTACGCATTTGATGGACTCCCACTGAGCCACTTACACTTTCATGGACGCCCACCGAGCCCATGTTGCTTATGCCGACTCGATAGATGGACTTACTTCCCGAACGTTGGGTAAGTAATCAATTAATTTATCAAAACAGCAACCTCGTTGCGAATGTAAAATACACCACTAAGCCGGATCCCCCGGGTTTTGAGCGAATATTTAAATCCCCTTTGAAAGGAAGATCTTAAATGTAAAAATGAGTTTTGGGATCCGCTCTAACTTTTAAAAATTATTTTGAAGACTCAAAAACACTTTAAAGAGTGTTTGGAATACTGCTGATTTAATAAAGTAAATCAGTCCCGATATATTAGAAAATATCTGAATATTATTATTTAAATAATATTCCCATAATGATAATCCTTATAAAAATAATTGAAGTAGAAGTTGTAAAACTTTATACTTGAAACGAGTATTAAATAACCAAAGATATACTTATTCGAAAGTACTATCTTTATTTGAATAATCAAAAATAAGTTTGATTATCGACACCTTATTCTTTAATAAAATAAAGAATATATCTCAGCAAATAATCGGAGTCATAGATCCTCAAATGAATATTCAAAATAATATTCAATAAATAAAATAAAATGAGTCATAAGTCCTCGGATGAATATTCAAGTAATATTCATTAAATAATATAAAGGAGTCATAAGTCCTCGAATGAATATTCAAGTAATATTCATTAAATAAAATAAAGTGAGTCATACATCCTCAATTGAATATTCAAATAATATTCATTAAATAATATAACTGAGTCATAAGCCCTCGAATGAATATTCAAAATAATATTCATTAAATAAATATTCATTAAATAGAATAAAGTTAAATAGTTTTGAAAACTATAACCATATATATATATAAATATATATATATATATATATATTATACTCGGGAACATCGACTCCCGGTTTAGAAATATGTTAACCTTTTGATCCCCTATACTAAGGGTAAACTCGAATACCGCTTATCTCTAGCATAGGTATTATGCAACTATAAGCATTTTAACCAACAGATATATAATTCAAGAATATGAAACAGGCATGCATATATACCATATCACATGCTACAATATATCGCAAGAATTTGCTAATAACAAATATGCATTTATCGCAAGATCATGCATATACATATATACATCACAACAACAGTATAACGGGTAGAAAACTTGCCTGAGCGACTGGGGGTTACGAATGGCTCGGGACGAGTCTGGTAACCTATAAACAACAAGTAAGTTGGAATTAAACCAAAGTCACTTGTAAATCTATACTCTAACCAACTTAGACTCTGACGCTCGTTTTGCGCTTACTGATTCTCTTAAGTCACTCGAGTACCCTCGGCTCCACCATTTTTAATAAATTACCCATTACGAGTTTTAAGGCGATTCCTTCGCGAGTGTCTTACCAACTGCCTAACACACTTAACATAATTGATTCATACACTAATTAACCCTTTTTAGGTCTTTAACCTATGTTTCAAAGTAAGGCGAGGGGTAATGTTTCGTTCGCGAAACGTCGTTACTTAAAACGGCCGTTTCTCCTAAACCATACATCGGAATCAAACGAACTACATATCAAAACGAAGCTCGTAACATGAAATATCTAAACATGGTAATGGTCAAAACCTAGCAGGGAGTTCTCGGGTCCTAATGTTATGAACAAAAGCAGTCTAAAGTAAATCGGACATTACGACGGCTATGTTTACGCGATTTCCCAAAATTTTACCAAACCAATTCAACCACCAATCAATCCCAATTCACAATCCAATCAAAACTCCATCCATACCATACTACAACAGCCCCAACAAATCAATATTACCAATTCATACTTATTTCTCAATTATGAACTAAGAGTTTACTTAAGTTCATTGACTAATAACCAAGATTTCCAACTCCAAAAATATCACAAAATCAACCAATCTCTAAACACACAATAATCATGCCTCTCACCAACTAAACTACTCATAACAAGCTTTAAACATGATTACACACCCATTACACTAACCCAGCATCTAAACATTAGGAAATCTAAACAACAAAACCTAAAACTAAGATCATGAAGAGTTATACCTTCCTTGAAGCTTTTAATCCATGAAAGATCCTTGGAATGCCCATGGAAGCCTTAATCTAACCTCCTACAAGCTTGATCTTTCAAAGAAATCAAGAACACAAAAATTAATTTCAAGAAGTACTATTCACCATCTTCTTCCTTGATTTATAAAAAAAGATTGGCTTGGAATTAGAAGCTTAAACTTATAGGAAGTATGTAACTATCTATGGGGAAGCTTAGATAAATACCTTGCCAAATAGTAAGTGGTGGAGCTTGGATCTTCATTTTTTAAGAAAAGGGGCCGAGAGCAAGATGAAGAAAAGAAGTGTTTTGTGATTTGTTTTGATTTGCCTTGGTTGCTTTTGTTTTGTTTTTGGTTAATTACCTTTCTTACCTTGACTTTGTGTGGTTTTAAATCAACCACATCTCATTCCCCTTATGTCATGCTTATGTCACCTTACACATGTCATAATGCTTCCACTTGTCCACACCTTGTGGTTTGATGATGTCACAATCCTTGGCTTCTTGTACAAGCTTGTCTCTTGGTCACTTATTTGTTTTACGGTTCGCTTATCTTTCGTTCTCGTTTATCGTTTGAGAGATCATATCCGGGATCTTATTACTTGGGTTTCCTTAACCTTTCTCAATACATTATATTCCTTTTATGATCCTCTCTTATAATCCTTTAATTTAAATCTTTTTTATCCTGTTACCTTATACTCAATTCTTTTTGTATCTAGTGGATTTCCGGGAAAAATCAAAGTGTTCAAATTTGGATTCTGACGATCTTTACATACACTTATATCCCATATAAAGTACTAATAAAATCTCAGAATATCCATAACAGAACCCCTACATAGTGTGGCATGAAAAGTTTTCTCATTCAGCAAAACACTATTCATAAGGGTTTCAAAAATTTCCAAAAATTTGGTTTATTACAGTCACTTTCAAGGCTTTTCAGAATGTGAATCCACCTGCATTTCATGATACCACTGATCCAGTGATAGCTAACACATGGATCAAGGAGATGGAAAGGGCTTTTGAGTTGGTACAGTTAGGAGACGATCAGAAGATGTCGTATGCTACTTACTTCTTGAAGGGAGAAGTCATCTATTGGTGGGAATCAGTAAAAGCTATGGAAGTCACTCAGCAGGTTTCTTGGGAGAGATTTAAGAAGTTATTTCTGGACAAGTATTACCCTAAGTACATGCAGAATCAGATGGAGCTAAAATTTCTTGAGTTGAAGCAAGGGAACATGACTGTATTGGAGTATGAGAAGAAGTTCACTGAGTTGTCAAGGTTTGTGACAAAGTATACCAGCACTGAGGAGGAAAAAGCAAAGAAATTTCAGCAAGGATTGGAGCCTTGGATCAGAGATAGAGTGGCTATGTTTGAGCTTGAAACTTATGCGGGAGTAGTACAGAAAGCTGCTCTGATTGAGAATAATGGGATGCAGTCAAGGAAAGAGAGGGATAACAAGAAGAGGAAGGTTCCATTTTATGGAGAAAAGTCTGAAGCAGGAAGTTCACAAGATCGGAATGTAAAGAGTATTGGTTTCCAGAAGGGCGGAAATTTTCAAAAGAAAGGAAATTTGGGCAAAAGGCAAGAATCGAAGGGGAACAATCAGGCAAGCCAAGGGCAAGTTGGAGAAAATAGGTTCCAGAGGCCAGAATGCAAGCACTGCGGAAGAAGGCACCCCGGAGTGTGTAATAAGCTGAGCATGACATGCTACAGGTGCAATCAGAAGGGACATTTGGCGAATGAGTGCAAGATGCCGAAGCCAGGAGTTACGTGTTACAAATGTGGGAAGACTGGACACATAGCTAGGGAGTGCAAGGCACCCGGACCAGTCAAAGCTCTGATGAATGTGGCAAGTACCAGTGCAAGCGTGCCAGCTGAGGTATTGGCATTACCTCCACCACCCGCACCAACCCCGCAAGCAACAGCAAGGACATTTGATCTAAAGATGAAGGATGTTGTTCAGAATTCTGAGGTGATAGCAGGTACACTTTTACTCAATAATGTCAAAGCTAAAGTATTGATTGATTCGGGAGCAACAAGATCTTTCATATCAGAATCTTTTGTTGATAAGCTTCAATGTGAGAAAATGATCATGAGTGAGGTAGTAAATGTGGTAATTGCGAACCAAGAGAAGATTCATGTGAATCAATTTTGTCCAAAGTGTGAGATTGATATTTCGGGGTATAAGTTTTCAGCCGACTTGATACTCTTCAAGTTGGGAGAGTTTGATATAATTTTAAGAATGGATTGGTTAGGAGAGAATAGCGCTCAGAATTAATTGTAAGACCAAGAAAGTGTATTTAAAGATGAAGAGTGGAGAGAAGGTAGTATTTAAGGGGCAGAGGCAAGAGCAACTATTTCTTACAATTGTTCAGGCTAAGAAGCTACTTAGAAAAGGTTGTGAGTCGTTCCTAGCTTATGTAGTGGATTCGGAAAAAGGCAGCCCCAGCATGGAAGATATCCCTGTAGTTAACGAGTTCCCGGATGTGTTTCCCGACGAACTACCAGGCTTACCACCAGATCGACAAATCGAGTTCGAGATCAACCTTGCTCCAGGTACGGAACCAGTTTCAAAGGCCCCATATAGGATGGCACCAGCAGAAATGAAAGAGTTGGCAAGCCAGCTACAAGAATTATTGGATAAAGGAGTGATACAACCAAGTACGTCGCCATGGGGAGCACCTGTTCTGTTTGTAAAGAAGAAAGATGGGAGTATGCGAGTATACATAGACTATCGGGAGTTGAATAAGGTAACGATCAAGAACCGCTACCCGCTACCAAGAATAGATGACCTTTTTGACCAGTTGAAGGGAGCAAAATGCTTTTTAAAGATTGACTTGAGATCAGGATACCATCAATTAAAGATCAAAGAAGAAGATATTCCCAAGACCGCATTCAAGACCAGATATGGGCATTATGAATTCCTAGTAATGCCGTTTGGACTGACCAATGCTCCGGCCGCATTTATGGATCTGATGAATCGAGTATTTAAGAAGTATTTGGACAAATTTGTTGTGGTATTCATTGATGACATCCTTATTTATTCTAAGTCGGAAGAAGAACATAAGCAGCACCTCTGGATAGTATTGGAGATACTTCGGTAAGAGAAGTTGTATGCCAAGTTTACCAAATGTGAGTTTTGGTTAAAGGAAGTTCAATTTTTGGGGCATGTCATTGGAAATGAAGGAGTTAAAGTGGATCCGGCAAAGATTGAGGCAGTTATGAGTTGGGAGAGGCCAAAGACTCCTACGGAAGTGTGAAGTTTTCTAGGATTGGCAAGATTATAACAGAAGGTTTGTCAAGGATTTTTTGAAAATCGCCACGCCATTGACCAAGTTAACCAGAAAGAATCAAAAGTTTGAATGGAATGCAGAATGTGAGTATAGCTTTCAAGAGTTGAAGCAGAAGTTGGTAACATCTCCGGTGTTAGTACTACCAGATGATCAAGGGAACTTTGTAATATTCAGCGACACTTCACATAAGGGTTTGGGTTGTGTGTTGATGCAACACAGTAAAGTGATCGCTTATGCATCAAGACAGTTGAAACCGCATGAGTTAAAGTACTCGACGCATGACTTGGAACTAGTCGCCATAGTATTCACACTTAAGATTTGGAGACATTACCTCTACGGAGAGAAGTGTGAAATCTACACGGATCATAAGAGTTTAAAGTACATTTTTACTCAGAAAGAGCTCAATATGAGGCAGAGGAGATGGCTGGAATTGATCAAGGACTATGAATGTTCGATAAATTACCATCCTGGAAAGGCGAATGTAGTGGTCGATGCTCTGAGTAGGAAGGAGAGACTGAATATGATAATAACATCAAAAGAGTTATCTGAACAAATCGAGAGATTGGAATTGGAACTTTGTGCTTGCAGAAAAGTCGAGGAAGTTTGTCGTGCAATGACCTTTCAGCCAACACTAGTGGAAAAGATAAAGAAGTGTCAAGAAGAAGTAATGGAGAAAGAGAAGAATCAGTTATCTGGAGAGGAGATTAATACTCAAAGGGATGAGCAAGGGATACTAAGGTTTTCATCCAGAATGTGGATTCCTCATGTACCTGAATTAAAGAATGAGATCCTCCATGAAGCCCACAATTCGAAATTTTCAATCCACCCGGGAAGCACCAAGATGTATCGAGACTTAAAGAAGAACTTTTGGTGGCCAAATATGAAGCGAGACGTGGCAGAATGGGTTGCGAAGTGCTATACTTGTCAGAAAGTGAAGGCATAACATCAACGACCAAGCGGATTAATTCAGCCCCTGATGATTCCAGAATGGAAATGGGAAAATATCGCTATGGACTTTATAGTAGGACTACCGCGAACGAAATCCGGGCATGACGCAATATGGGTTATAATTGATCGTCTTACGAATTCGGCGCATTTCCTTCCAATAAACGAGAAGTCGTCATTGGACAAGTTGGTTCATCTGTATGTGCGCGAAATCGTACTAAGGCATGGAGTACCTGTATCAATAGTTTCAGACAGAGATCCCCGATTTAACTCGAGATTTTGGAAGCAATTTCAGGAATGTCTTGGCACAAAGTTGAATATGAGCACGGCGTATCACCCGCAGACTGATGGCCAGAGTGAAAGGATAATTCAAACAATCGAAGACATGTTACGCAGTTGTGCAATCGATTTTGCAGGTAGTTGGGACGACCATTTATCGTTGATTGAATTCTCTTACAACAATAGCTATCATTCCAGTATCGGCATGCCACCATACGAAGCTTTGTACGGGCGAAAATGTAGATCACCAACAAGTTGGGATAAAGTAGGAGAAGGAAGAATTCTCGGCTCGGAATTGGTACAACAGTTGTATGACACAGTCAAGTTAATTCAGAAAAGGTTGCTTGCTGCTCAAGATAGACAGAGGAAGTATGCGGATCCAGCGCGTAAGGATGTTCGATACCAAGTTGGTGAAGTTGTGTTGCTGAAGGTATCACCTAGAAAAAGGTTGATGAGATTTGGCAAGAAAGGGAAGTTAGCACCTAGATACATAGGTCCTTTTGAAATATTGAGTCAAGTGGGAAAGGTGGCCTATGAGTTGGCCTTACCACCTCAGTATCAGCATGTACATAATGTGTTCCATGTGTCGTTGCTTAAGAAGTACAATCCTGACGCTAGCCATGTTATAGAATATGAACCTGTAGAAATTCAGGCAGACCTGTCATTTGTGGAGCAACCGGTTAAAATACTCGACTGGCAAGAGAAAAGCCTTAGAAATAAGTCAGTAAAGTTAGTAAAAGTGCTTTGGAGGAACCCTAAGGTCGAAGAATCGACTTGGGAGTTAGAGTCTGTTATGCGTTCCCGGTATCCTCATCTGTTCTCTTAGATTCTGGGGACAGAATCCGGGGAGAGGATGTTACAACCAGTATTTTCGTGTAATATTATTTGTGGATTTGGTATAATATTAAAGCCGAATGAAAATATATTCAATGATTATACGTTTGTGTGAGTGAAAATTTCTGCATTATAAATCTGCTTCATGTAGTATATGATTTTTCAAAGCAAGAATTTATTTAATTTCTTTATTTTTGATTTATAAGGAATATTCTAAGCCTTGGAAAATTTTTCTTTTAAAAGGTATTTTGTCACAAATTTTGAAAATGATTTTATAAAGTCTCTAAAAATCCAAGTTATTTTATGGTATAAATTGTATAATTTTTGAACTTGTGTTTTATTTTATAAAAATAAATCTTTATAAATATAATTAGCAAATTATATAGTTATCCTTGCATGCAAATTCCTTCCATACATTCCAAAAGGGCTAAAGAGTCAATAACCACCCCACTAACTCTTATTTCCTAGCCAAATACCTTATTTACCCTTGCATGCAAATTGAACCAAGTTCAAGTGGAAGGCTAATCATATCAATTCCTAATTCCACTCACTTTTGCCAATACAAAAACCATAAAACAAGCAAAGACATGATCATTTTCACTCATCACCCACACCACACTCATTCTTCTCTCCCTCCTCCTCCCTCACTCTCGGCCCTCCCTCTCTCACTCTCGGGTTTAGCCGAGAACCACCCCCTCCCCATTTTTCTTCATTCCAGAACCAAGATTCCACTCTTTACACAAGTAAATGTTACATCCAATACCATGATCACTCATATTTCAAAGATTTTTGAGTAGAAAGTTTAAGTTTAAAGGTTGCATGTAAAGGTTCTAGTGAAACTCAAAATACAACCTTGATTCTTGTGAGTTTAGGGTTATTTTTTAGAGGACTACAAGGAATGGAGAAGTGCCAAGTCTTGAGAGGGAAACTCTTGATGATTAAATGGCTATTCCCATCCATTTCATTCGGCCATGACCATATGGGAGCCGAATGAATGGTCCTTAAGACTATTCTTGTTGCTTAACTCAATTTTTGCATGTTTATGTGATAATGACTTGAATTTTGTGGTGAAAATTTGATAAAACTCTTTGCATGCTAAGTGATCATCTAGGTATAGCTTATGCTAGGCTTGAATGTCAATTTTATGATAGAATATATGTAGAAAATGTGTTGTTTTGGTTTACAAAAACCCGAAGACATGCATGCATGTGGATTTCTCTTAGAATGTTATAAGATTTTGATCATTTGGAAAGATTTTGTTAGTGAGCCTTAATTTCAGTAGGAATAATGTGTTAATATTGATTTATGCTTCTTGTTGCATGGTAATAATTCATGGTTATCTTTTATAAAAATGCATATCTTGTTGTTTCAAAAACTTAATGATTGGTGAGTTGAGAAATGTGATCTCTTTTGTTTTGCCATAATTGTACCTTAGGTAAGGATGATCTCACCCAAGGTTATTTTGAGAATAAGGGAGTTAGTTCAGTAGATTACCATGTTCAAGTCTTGGTTTGAGTATTGGGTTGTTGGTAATTGAGTTTGTCAAGTCAAAAACCTTGGAGAAATGAGAGTTATAGTTTCTGCAGAAAATCAGTTTAGTACCCTGAGGTTTAGAGTGAGTTTTGACCATGTCATTGATGTGCACTTTGAGGCCCAAGCCACCAGAAGTTAGTATTGGGAGTATATAAAAGGTTTTAGGTGTTGGTTGGAGGTTTTCATGTCATTTGGTTAGGTGCACAAGTAGAATAACAAAATCTGTCCAGCAGGGAACAGTTTTGTTGCAACTTAGAAATAGGGAGATTTGACCATGTCATGGGTAGGCCCTCATTAAGCCCTGTTGGGCCTTAGTTAGAGGGAGTGTCAGAGAAGGTTTTCCAACCATATTTCATAGGATATGAGTTAGAACCATGTGTCACAAGTTAATTCAAGTCAGGGCATTTTCTGCCCAGAAAAACAGGGGAACCTTGGACTTTTAGCTTAGGCCCAAGAAGGCCCAAGCCAGGCCCTTGAGCCACATCAAGTTTGTGAGATGCCCTTAGGTCAGGAGAGTCTTGTGTAAAAGGTTTGAAGGAAAACTAGTAGTTTAAGAGTGTGTAATGCACTCAAGAAACCATAGTTGTCATTCTGAAATTTGCACCAGTGAGCACTTTCACTTATCACATAGTTTTAAAACACTTAGAAGTGAGTATTAGGTCGACCACCATAGTTGTAAGATAGTATAAGGTTAGTAGAGCAAAAGGCACAAGTGAGGGTCAATAGGTTTTGGATAGTTTAGGAAAGGCACATCGAGTTAGGAAGCCAAAATTAGAACACCTTGTCTAGTTTAGCGACCAAGTGACTTAAGTTGTGATTCGAGATCATCCAAGCCTAGTGTTGCATTATGGTATATATGTTGTTATTTGGTATTAATATATGATATGAGAATATGTGGCTATGTGTGTATAATTGTAATTTAAAGGTGAATATAAATTAAGTGCATATAGGCCTAAGTGTCATCCGTGTTTAATTTCGAGTTGTAAATAGGTTAAGATGGTAAGAATATATTATAATGAGGATTATTATTATTTATGTAGGATCTCGAGACGAGGGAAAACTTGCCATAAAGGTCGAGTGAAGCTCCGGTTGCTCCTACCAGTCAGACCAGATCAGCCTTTCTCAAGGCAAGTGATTCAACTTGACCTTCGTATTTACTGCTAATGGTTCATACATTGTTGCAACTATCATGAGTCATGTTGTTATATTTGAATCAAGCGTATCTTATGTTTATCTTTGAATCATATAGAAATGCCATGAACCCTCGAGTACGTATTGCAAGTAGTTCAAAAGTCTTATCATGACAGTATATTAAAGTAATTCGAATGCCATGATAAAATAAAGAGTTGTTATAGCACTCGGTTGATCCTCTTGATTACCATGCTAATGATTCCTAAGTAATGATATCTCATTCTGATATTTGAACCCCTATAGAACCTTACCTTGATACCTGAAAGCCAGATATTTATCAAAGTTGTCCCTAATTGATTGGTACCCCTCTTTCTTATCCTAAAACTTGTCAATTCTGATATATCCTGAGCTAAAAATCATTTCTTCATACCTTAACACCCTTAGTATTCATGAAGCTTACATTCTTGATGATCCAGCACTTGAACCTTGATGAGAAACCATTGCTTTAAGCCCAAATTGGCACTTCCTTTCATGATATCCAATAGCCTCACTAAATTCCCTTGTCCAAACTTTGATACATGAAAACCATTCAGTTACCTTAATAGAGTTTAGTTTTGTGATTCATGGCTCTGAGAGTTAGCACCATTTCCCCGTGTTTCGAGTTGATCTATAATCCTTTGATAAAGATGTTTACTGTAAAAAGAGATTTTATCATAATTCGGCATCAGTTTTTGAAATAAATAAAATGTGGGTTTTTCAGTCCCAAAGGGGGATAAATGTTTTTCTTTGAATGGTGGATCTGGACTGAGACGCGAGTCCTTTCCACACTTATATTAGGCTTAAAAGTTGCCTAGGGATTCCCATTAATGTTTTAGAACCCAGCGAGGTTCGGGATTACTTCGCGGCTGATCACCGGCTGTAATCCGTAGCGTCATAAAATGATTTTGATTAAGATATGATTTTGAAATTGTTTTGATACAAGCAAATGATGCCATCACTCATAGTTTTATCCCGCATTATCATTAGTTATGTCTTTTCATTGTCATTCTTTAATGAATATCTCGATTTATGTTTTGTATCGTACTGTTGGCACTTGTTGAGCATTTGGCTCACTTCTTGCTTTACCCTGATATTACAGCTAGCAGCTATGGTTAGATTCAAGCAGACTGCCCGTAAGACCTGTGATGCTGATGCTTATGTTCGAGCTCAGGTTGAATAAGTGATAGTAGTTTGTGTGAGGACTCGGTATTTATAATCAGTTGTAATAGATGGCAGTGTTGGGCTGTTCCAAACCCTAAACTGTAAGATCTTGGATTTGATTATGTTATCTCTTTTAAAATTTTGTAATAGCTATATTTAATTTGCTGTTTAAGTTGGGGGCGTGACATATAGTGTAAACCCTAAGTTGGGTTTATATAGTACACAGTTACAAGATATCTTCTAATTGATGTGGAATATGATTCTGTCTCCTAAAATATATCAATCAGATAATATATTCTACAAGTCTTCTAGTCTTCTAACTCTTCATGCATATCTTCTATTGTTTTAGTCACGATCTTTTCCTGTTAATCAGCTGCTTTCCTTATCTGAAGTATTCGCACTTAAGTCCTGATATAAATCCTGACGGCCTTAAGTTCTGATATAAGTTCTGACTTCAGTAAGTTCTGATTTCCAGTAAGTCCTGATATTAAGTTCTGAAACTAAACACAACAGATTAGACATGACATCTCAAATATATTTAACAAACTGGAACTGATACTATTGGCTGAACTTCAACTCCAGCTTCAACATTTAAAATAGAATCAGAAATTGGGGCTGTATGAGATCCAGCTGCCTTAGAAACTTCCATGCCATCATCATTTAACTCCACCTCTTCAAGAATTTTAGACAGATGAGCTGGAACTTCAAGATTTACCTCCAAAACCTCAGTACATGTGGAGTGCTGTGGTGATCCTGTAGTGAAGTAGATCTTCATGAATGGACTGTTGTGCTACTATATCTTCAACAACAACAGGGAGAGTAGCAAGTGATGGAGTAGTAGAGTGAGTGTATTGCAGGAAAGTATCAATACTTAGACCTGCAGGGAGATTCTCAGCACTTGGTACATCAGAGTTTAACCGAAGGTCTACAGACTGTTGTTCAACAACTGTTTATTTTGTACTATGTTCACCTAAAAATGTAACAAGTAACACTTAATCTTTATGTTCTTTTAAAGTAGTCTCATTATTCCTCACACCACACAGCTCATAACTTTTGATAGTTAGAGTTTCCTCACAAGGATTACTAAATCTTGACTTTCATCTACCTCTCCTTTTTCCAGGAAGGATCCTGCCTCTCTTTAATTATTTTTTCTCTAAATATTTTCACACAACTCACAGAAAAGGCTCAGATAAATATGCAATCCTACAGAAATAAGAGGTGGCTAAAGAAAGGTGATATGTGGTCATACAACTAGAGGAATTCCTTAAATAAGGTCTAGATATAATCATACCAACATGATTTATAACTTAAAAAATAAATACTGATAATATAAAATCAGTATTTAAAATAAATGCTGATAAGGTGAAATCAGTATTTATACCTTGTGAATCTAAAGATTCAGCTTTTTTGCAAACATTCAGTGGAGGTATTTATAAGATATCAGTAGATAGTGGTGAGGGATAAATTCTTCCTTCAGCATCTATTACCAGTGTCACTGCAGCAGGAGTGAAGCCTTCATTGTAACTTTAATGCAATGGTTCTTGTGTGGCTGGAGAATCAAAAGTTATTGGATGACTTTGACATCCAGGTTCTTGTGTACTCTTTTCCATAATTGCAGTATTTGACTCCTGTGCAGGCTCTTCATGAAAAGCAGTTGTTTGACTAAATCTTTGAGGATCTATTTGCTTACATAAATCCTTGATCTGAGAGACTTCTGCATGAATCTTGGCAGCTTCAGTTTCATGCCATTCTTGAGTAGACTTTTCATTCAGAGGCTCAACTTCTTCAATATCTGATGCACTCCTTTGAAGTACAAGTTCTTGTTAGATTGGATCAGTAGTAGTTGTTGTATCCCTTTGAGATACAAGTTCTTATATGCTTGATCCAGGGAAAATTCCTTTCCTTTGTAGCCTCTTGACAGTCTCTTCTACTTGCTCATTAGAGATTTCTCTTGCTCTCTTACTTTGCTGCTTCACAGGAGAATCAGGAAAATTCACAGGTGCATCAGGATTTGTCTGGAAATCAGGATTTGGAGTGTAAGCACCATGTGTCTCCTCAGCAACTTCCTTCTTGATTTTAAGCAGATTTCGAGCATAGTACACTTTGGTCAGCTTCTTTTTCTTTGACCTTGGGCTTGTACCAGAATCAGTATTCCTGGCACTTTCAACAACATCAGTAGTTGTGCCCTCTTCAGTTGGTAGAATAACTGGTTTTAGAGAAGAATCAGATGGAAGGTTTGGAAATTTAGAAGATAAGGTAGAATTGTCCTCATCTGAATCTCATTCTAGTCCAGCAAGCACAAGTTTCCTCCTCACAGATTCTGAAGGTTTAGAAGAATGAGGAACTTGTGTTGCATCAACTTTTGGCTTTGCTACATCATGATTTGTAGCCCTCTTAGACAATTGTTTCTTTCTTTTTTATAACAAATATCTTTTGGGAGAAACCTGAGGTGGTTTTTGTTTGTGGTTGAGTTTGTGTTTAGGGTTGTGTTTGTGTTTGGGTTTGTGTTTGAGTTGTTGTGCTGGGGTGAGCTACAAGGGGGTTCCTAATGGTGATTTCATGTAGCTTAGCACTCTGTCTGTTGGGCAAACCATAAGCCACAGGGAGCCTTGCAAAAAGCAAGTTCCTAGAAACCAGTGGCAACCTCAAGGGAGCTAAATCATCCTTCTTCTCATCTTGTAAGATAAGATCAGAAAAAGCCCTTTTTGGAAGCTTGAATATTGACACAACTTGATTAGCAGGGATAGGGGTATCAGGGAAACAGAAGTTAAAGATTAACTGAAAAATCTAACATAATAAATAGTCTTCCTATCAGCAGTTAATCTATCCCCCATACAAGATAAAACTACTCTACCAAAGTCATAATTTGCACTATCAATTAGAGAGTACCCTATTTGTCGTGTCATGATATGCAAAGCATTAAAGTTTGAAGATTTGTTATCGAAGGCCTTTGTGATGCAGTCAAAGAAGAAATTCCATTCTTTCCTGAGCCCATTCCTCTTCAACTAACCAAGATTAATCAAATCCTTTTCATAGCCTATCTCAGTAAAGAACCTCTTCATTTCAGTATCTCTCATAAAAGTCGTGTAGGAACCGTGAGCAGGCAACTGTAAAGCATCCCTTACAGTCTGAGGAGTTATAATCCTTGTCATGTTGTCAAACTCAAACACAAGATTTAGAGTTCCATTTTGACCTCTATCATCATAAACTCCAGTTTTCCAGATAGAGAGTACTTGGTCACCTGAGATTGTGGGTGGAGCTATAAGAGCAAACCCAATCTCGCTGGATTTGAGAAAGTCCTGAAAGATGTGAAAATCGATATTCACACTGTTGTTATCCAAAATAGCAGAATAATTTTTAGTCACAAACTTTGCACCACCATAGGTAAAAGGTTTTGAAGCAACTGGTGAAGTCATGGTGATTTTGCAAGAAAAAGTTTTCGAGAAGAAATTAGGGTTTCAGAGTTAACTGGTGAGAGAGAGAGAGAGAGTAAAGTAGCAGAGAAGAAGAAGATGTTAATTTTGTATAACACATCACTCCACTAACTCGAAAACATTTTAGTTTAGTGGGACATGTGGCAGCATATAATTAACTGTAAAAGCAATCATGTAAACGTGTAGTAATGGTAGTTATTGCGCACGCAGTTCCCTAGAATAATGTTTTGTGTATACTCAAACATTTTTCATATCCTCACGCCATCAATAAATAACTGTAATCATGCAAAAATTACCAATTTGCAAATAACTTCACACCTGTAATTAAAATACTGATTAAAATAATATTTAAATAAATTCAAAAATTATCATCAAAATATAATGGTCAATCGGAGTTTGACCAATATCAGTATTTAATCTACCACTATCAGGATTTATCAGTCAACACAAGTTTGACCAATATCAGAACTTAATCAACTACTATCAGGATTTATCAGTCAACACAAGTTTGACCAATATCAGAGCTTATACAGACAATCAAAGTTTAACATGCAGCTACTAGATGGGATTAATAGAAGCTAATTACATGCTATCATGGCATCAAAGTTTAACACTATAATCAGTATTTAGCAAGTACTAATACATAATAATAAGATACCATACTCTAATTATTAGCAGTTTTTCCAATTTATCAAAGTTTGAGAAATGTCATGATATCATTCCCAGTTCATTCACCAATCTTGTAAAGGTAGCTTCACAGAGAGGCTTGGTGAATATATTGGCTAATTGTTGATCTATTGGAATAAAGATCAATTCCACTGTACCTTCTATCACATGCTCCCTTATGAAAAAGTACCTAATACTGATGTGTTTAGTCATTGAATGTTGTACTAGATTTCCTTTCATTGCAATAGCACTTTGATTATCACAATATATAGGAACTGCAGAATACCCTAACCCATAATCCAGTAACTGATTCTTTATCCATAGAATTTGAGCATAACAACTTCCTGTAGAAATATATTCAGCTTCTGCAGTTGATGTGGAAATTGACTTTTGTTTCTTGCTAAACCAAGAAACCAACCTGCCACCCAGAAATTGGTAGCTTCTAGAAGTACTTTTCCTGTCTATTTTACAACCTGCAAAATCAGCATCTGAATTTCCAATTAGCTTAAAGTCTGAATCTCTAGGATACCACAATCCAAGATTTAAGGTGCCTTTGAGATATTTAAAAATTCTTTTCACAGCTAATAGATGTGGTTCCCTTGGATCAGCTTGGAACCTTGCACAGAGACAGGTAGCATACATGATATCAGGTCTACTAGCAGTCAAATATAGGAGTGAGCCAATCATGCCTCTGTAGTTAGTTATATCTACTAATGAACCAGTATTTAAATCTAACTTGGTTGCAGTGGCCATTGGAGTTTTTGCAGTTGAACCGTCTTGCATTCCAAATCTTTTGTGCTAATTCCTTGTGTATTTGGATTGATTTATGAAGATCCCTTCATCAGTATGTTTTACTTATAAACCCAGAAAATAACTCAATTCTCCAATCATGCTTATTTGATATCTTGACTGCATTAGCTTTGCAAACCTCTCACAGAGTTTATCATTAGTAGAACCAAAAATGATATCATCAACATATATTTTTACTAATAACAAGTCCTTACCATGGTATTTATAAAACAAAGTTTTGTCAATTGTACCTCTTGTGAAACCACTTTCTAATAGAATTAGAGCAAGTGTTTCATCTCAGGCCCTTGGAGCTTGTTTTAGTCCATAGAGTGCTTTATCCACTTTATAGACATAATCAGAATATTTTGGATCAATGAACCCTGGAGGCTGTTCAACATAAACTTCCTCTTCAAGTTCACCATATACAAATACACTATTCACATCCATTTGGAACACTTTAAACTTCATGTGAGCAGCATTGGCTAAGAAAATTTTGATTGTCTCAAGCCTTACAACTGGAGCAAAAGTCTCATCATAATAAATGCCTTCTTGCTCTGAATAACCCTTTGCAACCAGACTTGATTTATTTCTTGTAATGATGCCCTCACTATCAGTTTTTTTTTGAACACCCACTTTGTACCAATAACTGATCTGTTCTTTGGTCTTGGCACAAGAGTCCAGACTTTATTCTTTTCAAATTCATTAAGCTTCTCTTGCATTATTGTAACCCAGTCAGCATCTTAAAGAGCTTCTTCCACTTTATTTGGTTCAGTTTGAGATAGAAAAGAATGGTAGAGACATTCATTTTGAGTGGCTTTTCTGGTTCTTACACCACTATCAGGATTTCCAATGATTAAGTCAGATGTGTGTGACTTAGACCATTTTCTTGCAGATGGGAATTGACTCATTGAACTAGAACCTCCCCTTAATCCATGAACTATCTAGTATCTCTTTGACTTGTACCACTATCATTTCCTGATGCTCCCCCTGAATCGGTATTTCCAGTGCTATCAGTATTTAACCCATCAGAATTTGAGGAATCAGAATCTGATGAATTATTTACTGATGTTCCTTGAGTTGAATCACTTGTAGAAGACTCATGATGTGAATCATGTTGCTCCCTCAACATGTGCTTTAGTATTTGCAGAATTTCCACTGTCATGTGGATCATCAGAGTTTAGAGTGATATCAGGATTTGTCAGAATATCAGGATTTAACTGTTCAGCATATGGTACTTCATTTTTAAATCTTAACTCATCAAGGTTATTTGTATTTTCTAGACATGTGATTTTCTTATCATCAAAAGATACATTTATAGACTCTATGACTGTCTTTGTTCTCGGATTATACACTCTGAAAACTTTTGTTGAAAGTCGATAACCAACAAAAATGCCTTCATCAGCTTTTAGATCAAATTTAGTGAGCTGTTCTGGATAAGTTTTGAGAACAAAACACTAGTAGCCAAAAATGTTAAAGTACTTCAAATTTGGCTTCTTTCCCTTCACCATCTCAAATGGTATTTTTCCATGCCTATTGATCAATGTTGCATTTTGTGTGAAACAAGCAGTTTGCACAGCCTCGGCCCAGAAGTAGGTAGGAAATCTTGCTTCCTCTAGCATGCTTCTTGCAGCTTCTATGAGAGTTCTATTCTTTCTTTCAACAACTCCATTTTGTTATGGAGTTCCTGCAGGGGCAGAAAATTATTTTTTATCTTCTTGTATTTGCAGAACTCTTCCATAGAACTGTTCTTAAATTCAGTTCCATTATCACTTCTAATGATCTTCACTTTGTATGTTGATCCTTTTTCCATCTCTCTGACATGATCAAGAAGAATGGATGGAGATTCATCCTTGGTGTGCAGAAAATACGCTCATGTGTATCTTGTATATTCATCAACAATTACAACTACATACCTCTTCTTGGCAATTGACATACCATTTACTGGTCCAAAGAGATCAATATGAAGTAGATGATATGGTTCAAGAATAGAGGATTCCGTTTTACTCTTGAAAGATATTTTCTTTTGCTTGGCTTTCTGGCATGAGTCACATAAGCCATCAGGAGTAAATACTGCACTGGGAAATCCTCTCACAAGATCTTTCCTCACAAGTTCATTGATATTGTTGAAATTGAGATGAGAAAGTCTTATATGCCATTTCCAGCTGTCTTCCATAGATGCTCTACTAAGTAGACAAACTTCTGATCCATTAGTATTTATGGAGACCCTGGCTTCATATAAGTTACCATGTCTTACACCAGTCATTGCAATCTTACCATCAGACTTACTGACAATTTTACAATGTTCCTCATAAAAGTTCACATGGTAACCTCTGTCACGGATCTGACTCACACTAATCAAATTATGCTTGAGTCCTGCAACCAGAGTTGTATCATCAATGATGACATTCCCAAGTTTGATTTTTCCATATCCCAAAATTTTTCCTCAGTTGTCATCTCCATAAGAAATACTTGGGTCAACCTTCTCCTCAAACTCTGATAGTAGGGATTTATAACCAGTCATATGTCCTGAGCATCCACTGTCCAAGACTAGAGAATGTTAGATATATTTGAGATGTCATGTCTAATATCTTTCATGTTTAGTTTTTAGATCTTAACAAACAGGAAATATCAGTACTTACTGGAATCAGTACTTACTGGAAGTCAGAACTTAAGGATATCAGAACATAGGTTATCAGAAGATAGATATCAGAACTTAAGTACGGGAGGACTTACAGTTAAGGAAGGAAGCTGATTTACAGGAAAGAAGATCGAGACTAATACAAAAGAGGATATGCATGGAAAGAGTTAGAGGACTGAAAGAATTATATAAGATATCTGATTGATATATTTTAGGAGACAGAATTATATTCCATATCAATTAGAAGTTATCTTGTAACTGTGTACTATATAAACACAGACATAGGTTTTCACTATATGTGTTATCATTATCGAGAAGATTATATATTGTAACCTAGCAGCTCTCGTGATATTTATTCATCACTGAGAGAGAACAGTTCCATTATAACAGAGTTTATTATATTGAATATATATGTTTACTGTTACTTGTGTTCGATATCGATTTGAGACACTGTATTCAACCCCCTTCTACAGTGTTGTGTGACCTAACAATTGGTATCAGAGCTTATCTGTTAACACACATACAGTAAAGATCCAAAACAATCATGTCTGAAGAAGCAGAAACTCCAACCAAGCCCACTAAAACTGAAGAAACTCAAAAGACTCAAACCCACAGTCAATATGAGACTATTAGGGTTCCCATACTGAGACCTTCTGAGTATCCCATATGGAAAGTGAAGATGGCTATGTTTTTGGAAGCTACAGATCCAGAATACCTTGACAGAATTAATGAAGGACCACATAAGCCAACCAAGCTCTCTGTTGTAGTTGCAGATCAGCCAGCAAAGACCATACCAAAAGAGAAAAGTGAGTATACAGATGAAGATATCTCATCCATTGCCAAGGATGCAAAGGTAATGCATTTGCTGCATAGTGCCATTGATAATGTCATGTCAAATAGGGTAATTCATTGCAAGACTGCAAAGGAGATATGGGATGCTTTGGACACAAGATGCAAGGGAACTGATGCAAACAAGAAGAACAGGAGGACTATACTCACTCAAGAGTATGAGCACTTTGACTCAAAAGCTGATGAGTCATTAACTGACTTATAAGACAGGTTTTTCAAACTCTTGAATGATCTGTTACTGGTGGACAAGGAATATGATCTTGAAGATTCAAATCTAAAATTCCTTTTAGCTCTTCCTGAAAGTCGGGATTTGAAGTCTACTACTATAAGAGACGACTATGCTCTTGATGAAACTACTCTTGATGAAATTTATGGTATGCTCAAGACTTATGAACTTGAGATAGATCAAAGGAGCAAGAGGCATGGGAAAAAGTCAAGGACAATTGCTCTTAAAGCTGAGGAGGAATCCCCCAAAGTGGTTGTCTCAAAGAAAGGGTTCAGAAAGTATGAAGGCAAAAATGCAAAGTCTGACATAGGAGACAACTCAAATGTCAAATGCTATAATTATGGTGAAAGAGGCCACATATCTCCTGACTGCAAGAAAGGAAAGAATGACAAAGGCAAGGCACTTATCACAAAGAAGAAAAGTTGGATAGACTCTTCAGATTCTGAAGATGAGGTGAATTATGCTTTAATGGCAAATGCTGATGGCAGCCCTGAAACTGCTGAATTAAAGGTACCTCAAACAACTTATGCCTTTCATACTGATGATATTACTGAGTTGAGACTATATCTTAAAACCATATTTATTAGCTACAGAGATCAAACTTTAACATGTGAAAGATTAACTTCTGAAAATCTTGCTTTTAAGAAAAAGAATGATTATTTAGAAAAAGAGTTAGTTATGTTCCATCAAACTCAAAAAGAAAGAGATGATGCTTTTTATGTTAGAGATGAAGTGCTAAAAT
The DNA here is from genome assembly GCF_009905375.1 of Apium graveolens. Taxonomy (NCBI): domain Eukaryota; kingdom Viridiplantae; phylum Streptophyta; class Magnoliopsida; order Apiales; family Apiaceae; genus Apium; species Apium graveolens. The sequence continues at coordinate 234,832,151 of NC_133654.1, read as the reverse complement.
TGAATCAATCTCTAAAAACTGAGTTAGAAAAAGAAAAAGAGATTATTAGGACTTGGACTAACTCTGGCAGAACAACTCAGAATTTATTAAGTAGTGGAAACTGGAAAGAGGGTTTAGGTTATGGAGATGATAAAAGTGAAAAAGGAACTGAACAAATTGAGCCTATTGTTGTTAAACAGACTGTTAAGCCAAAGGTAAATCCTGTTAAGTTTGTAGCTAAAACTGTAAAGTCTGATTCTGAAAAGATGAAAGAGTCTGTAGTAGAAGTTAAGGAAAAGTCAACTTCTGACAAATTAGAACAGGATAAACAAGCTGAAGTTAACATAGGCTTAATGACTAAGAAGCAGGTTAAGCATAAGCTGAAAGAAATAAGGAATGTCAACAAGGTAAAGGCAGCTAGGGAAAATAGGAATGGAAAGGAAGGTGTGAATAAAAGCAATAATTATATGCATGTTCCTAATGCTCCTAGAAAGAAATGTTATAACTGTGGAAACTCTAACCATCTTGCTTCTTTTTGCAGCAAGAATAAGAATATAAACTTTTTACCTCATAAGTCAGGAGTTAAGAGTCAGTCTGTTAGGTTTAAGCCACAAAATCCTTATTTTCATTGTGGTAGTTTATGGCATTCCATTTATACTTTTAAGGAATATCATAGTTTGTACTATGATTATTATCAAATAAAACCTTCTTTGAAGAAAGTTACTTTAATTCCTTCTAGTGTAAAATCTGATGCAAAGTCTGATATAAGTTCTGATAAACAACATGTTAGCATAAACTCTGATATTAAATCCACTGCAAATGCTAACAAACTTAAAAAGGCCAAAGGATCCAAGCAAGTCTGGGTCCTTAAAACTAACCATTAGTGGTCTTTGTGATTGCAGGGGAACAGAAAAAACATCCTAGTACTGGATAGTAGAAGTTCAGGACATATGACTGGAAATAAAGCCCTGCTCTCAGACTTTGTGGAGAAAGCTGGCCCAGGAGTTTCTTATGGAGATGGCAATATGGGAAAAACTCTGGGATATGGCAATATTAATCTTGGGAATGTCATCATTGAAACAGTAGCTCTTGTCTCAGGATTTAAACACAATCTGTTGAGTGTGATTTAAATCTGTAACAGAGGTTATCATGTGGATTTTTTTGAAGAACACTGTGAAGTTGTAAGCAATTCTATAGGCAAAGTGGTTCTCAAAGGTTACAGGCATGGTAACATTTATGAAGCCAGACTTTCAACAAGTTCTGATGGTTCTGCAATCTGTCTGTTGAGTAGAGCATCAATTGAAGAAAGCTAGAATTGGCATAAAAGACTCTCTCATTTAAACTTTAACAACATAAATGAGCTTGTAAAGAAAGATCTTGTGAGAGGACTACCAAAATCAGTATTTGCTCCTGATGGCCTTTGTGATTCATGTCAAAAGGCAAAACAAAGAAAATCTTCTTTCAAGAGCAAAACTGAGTCATTAATTCTTGAGCCTTATCACCTACTACATGTTGATCTATTTGGTCCGGTAAATGTCATGTCTCTTGCAAAGAAGCAATATGCTATGGTTATAGTTGATGAGTTCACAAGGTACACATGGGTGTATTTCTTGCACAGGAAGAATGAAACTGCATCAACTCTAACTGATCATGTCAGACAGCTGGTTATGTTGGTCAAAGATTCTGTTAAAATTATAAGAAGTGATAATGGCACTGAGTTCAAGAATTCAATCATGAAAGAGTTCTGCAAAGAGTATAGAATCAAATAGGAATTTTCTGCACCTAGAACTCCACAGCAAAATGGAGTTGTAGAAAGAAAGAACAGGACTCTCATTGAAGCTGCATGAACTATGTTTGATGAAGCAAAGCTGCCAACCTACTTTTAGGCTGAAGCTGTGCAGACTGCTTGTTTTACACAGAATGCTACACTCATAAACAAGCAAGGAAAAACACCATATGAGATGGTGAAGAAAAAGAATCCAAATCTGAAATACTTTCATGTATTTGAATGTAAGTGTTTTGTTTTTGAGACTCATCCTGAACAGCTTTCAAAATTTGATCTAAAAGCTGATGAAGGAATTTTTGTTGGATATTCACTTTCCACAAAAGCCTTCAGAGTCTACAATTTAAGAACAAGGGTGGTCATGGAATCTATCAATGTATCTATTGATGATAAGAAGCTTACTGGACTTGAAGATTTCAATGATCACGATCAGCTGAGATTTAAAAATGAAGACTTAAATTCTGATTCTATAAATTCTGATGACTTATACTCTGATCCTGTAAGTACTGATGTCATTGAATCTGTGGTAACAACTCCAAAGGAAAATGCACCTGTCCAGGGGGAGCAAGCTGAAGATCCTACCACATCTCAAGACTCTCAAGAAGCATCAGAACCTGTCACTGGCTCTTCAAGTTCTGATTCATCTAGTTCTGATGAGCCAAATTCTGATAATTCTGGAAACTCTGATACTTCAAATCCTGAAGGATCCAAGTCAAATTCTGAAGTCTCAAAGAGCATAACTACAGGGGAGCATCAGAAAATGCTGATGGAGACATCATGGATCATGAGGGAGGATCCAGTTCTAGAAGTCAACTTCAATCTGCAAGGAAGTGGACCAAATCACATACACCTGACTTAATAATTGGAGATCCTGAAGCAGGTGTCGAAACTAGAACTACAACATCAAATGAATGTCTCTATTATTTTTTTCTATCTTAGACTGAACCAAAGAAAGTGGAAGAAGCTCTTCAAGATACTGATTGGGTGCAAGCAATGCTTGAAGAGTTAAATAAATTTCAAAGAAATAAAGTCTGGACCCTAGTGCCAAGACCAAAGAACAGATCAGTTGTTGGCACAAAGTGGGTGTTCAGAAATAAAACTGCAGTGATGGTATAATTACAAGAAATAAAGCAAGGCTGGTTGCTATGGGTTACTCTCAACAGGAGGGTATTGATTATGATAAAACATTTGCACCAGTTGCTAGATTAGAAGCCATAAGAATCTTTTTGGCTTATGCTGCTCATAAAAAGTTTAAAGTCTTTTAAATGGATGTAAAAAGTGCTTTTCTCAATGGAGAATTGGAAGAAGAGGTGTATGTTGAACAACCTCCAGGCTTTGTAGATTCAAAATTTCCAAATCATGTCTACAGGCTTGACAAAGCACTTTATGGCCTTAAGCAAACTCCTAGAGCATGGTATGAGACTTTAGCTCAATTCCTTCTGGAAAGTGGATTTCACAGAGGTACAATTGATAAAATATTGTTCTACCTCAACCATGGAAAGGAATTACTTTTGGTACAGATATATATTGATGATATCATATTTAGTTCTACAAATGCCAATCTCTGTGAGAGGTTTGTAAAGCTAATGCAGTTAAGATATCAAATGAGTATGATGGGAGAACTCAGCTATTTTCTGGGACTTCAAGTCAAGCAAAATGAAGAAGGTACTTTTATCTGTCAATCCTAGTACACAGAAATTTACTGAAGAAATTTGGAATGCAAGATTGTTCAACTGCATCCACTCCCATGGCCACTGCAACCAAGTTAGATAAAGATACTGGTTCATCAGTAGATATTACTTACTATAGAAGTATGATTGGCTCTTTACTCTATTTAACTACAAGTAGACCTGATATCATGTATGTTACCTGTCTTTGTGCAAGATTTCAGGCTGATCCAAGAGAACCTCACTTAATAGCTGTGAAAAGAATTTTCAAGTACCTTAAGGGTACAGATGATCTGGGATTGTGGTATCCTAGAGAATCAGATTTTAAGCTAATAGGTTACTCAGATGCAGATTTTGCAGGATGCAAAATAGACAGGAAAAGCCAGTTCTTCAAAATATGATGGCCAGTCTGGGGTATGAAAAGACATTGGCAAAGCTGGGTCAATTGAAGAGACCTTACATAAGGAGGGAATGGAGTTTCTTCTTTGACTGCATTATAAAGGCCTTCGCCAACAAATGTTCTAATTTCGATACAATCCCCATACTCAGTCAACAAATCGGGTATGCTCTCATTAATCAAACTGATTTTGATTATGCAAGTGTTGTTTTAGGATTTATTGGGGATAGGATGACAGAAGATAGGAATACTGTCTATTTTGCTAGATTCTGTCAGCTTATTTATAGTGTTTGTTGTTCTGATAAGAACCAATTAGCTAGTGAATCAATTTCACCATTTAGACTAGCTAAAATAGCTTTTAATGACTTATTATCTACTGATAATAAGAAGGTTGTGTTAAGATCCCTAC